>NC_046605.1:21062939-21302074 GCF_011750605.1 Drosophila busckii
GAATTCGTTGAGGTTAGTATGCTGCAATCGGTTTCTTCAGTTGCAGACGGCATTGGATTGAATTCGTCATTTTGGAATGTATGCCCTCCATAGGAAAGCGCACTATTGTGGATTTCAATGTTCATCGTAACTCTCTGCGGATGAACGGCGTACTCCGGCTTGTGCGGTGCGCTTTCAGAATTGCATTCATCGGCGAAGCAATCATGCGAATCTGGTACAAATGGAGGTAATTGATGACTGGCCGAATGCAAATTTGCATCGTTGACAATATTATCCTCGGAGTCGAATACAGGCTCTCCCAAATTCTGGCAATCTTCAAAGTTTGGGTGAGTGTCGATGACAGTTAGGATATTATTGGTGATGACATCACCTCTACTGTTGGTCAGCATGGTGGCTTCTAATAATGAGTCCTCATTTTTCGACGAATCTTCAAAAATTTGAAAATACTTGGAAACAACTTCGTTTAATTGGGTTTGGTTAATCTCTGCTACATTTTCCAATTTAACTATGCTTTTATTTATGGTCAGTTCCATTTCGCATTCGTTTTGATTATTCGTAGGTAGAATTTCAGTTGACTGGTAGCTTAAAAAATTATTATCTAGCGGATTTTCAATGCCCATAGATTCAGCTAGGTCTTTAACATTGTATTTACTTTTTATGATATCACCAGAATCGTTTTTCTGCCGTTTCGGCATCGAACCATTTTGACAAGTAGAGGTAGATTTTTTGTTTTTCCGACCGACAGTGCATGTTCCAGCGCCGGAGCCTGAGCGCGAGGCAGAGGCAGACGTAACGACTGGGGCTGAGGCCGACGTATTGTATGAGTCATGCTTGTTATTATCATTGCTATCTATATCCTGATTTTGTTTTAAAACAATTGGTAATCTCGATTGTTTCTTTTGTGGCCTATATTTATAATTTGGATACTCTATCATATGTAGTTTTCTCAGCTTTTCGGCTTCAATAATATATGGCTGCTTATCATCCTTCGATAAAAGTTGCCACCGTCTTCCCAGTTCCTTCGATATTTCGGCATTGTGCAGGTCGGGCGTTCTCTCACAGATTTTTCGCCGTTCCATTTGGCTCCAGACCATAAAAGCATTCATGGGCCGCTTAATATGACCGGGTGAATGCTTTTTTGTCTACAAAAAAAAAAAAAAACAAATTTATATTAAATGAGTTTAATGAAAAGTAATTTGAAAATAATAATAATACAAACTTGCATCAGCATTTTAAAAATTGTTAAGCAGCACTTTGACTATCATACTCCTACATACATACATATAAGCAAATGCACCCGCTCTTCAACTCATATAAAGATTCTAGTTTCTTCATAATCCCGGAAATCCCTACTCTCGTATTCTTACCAAAGCCAACCAAGTGTATTAAAATAATTTAATTTTGTAAATAAAATGAAACAATTGCTCACAATTAATTTGCACGTATTTAAGTCCATATCAATGAACATTTTATATGTCCGTATGCGCAACAAGAAACAAAAAGTATTAAATACGTACATATGTATGTATGTATGTATGAACATACAATATTTACATATATCACGTCAATTGAGATTTTGACTCGTAGCCAAAAATGGTAGATGTGAATAACCGTTTTATTCATACATAAGCGAGAGAGACAGTAAAAACACTATTAATAACGTTAACTTCGACCTTGTAGCAGTTCGTGAACCTCGGGAAGTTCAACCAACTGGTGCTATAGCGCCTGCAGCAGCAGCAACAACAATACCAACGACCGAGCCAGAGAAGAACAACGACGACGACGACACCATCAACAGCGCAAACAGACTTTTAGCTGAAACGAATGAAATGAAATGCTATAGGATGGGATGACCAATGATGGGCTGGTATTGGTGTGCCGGTGACGATGTTCGCGCGCAAGGTAGGAATGGGAATAAGGGGACCAGACGGATGCTACAACGGTCATTGCCGTCGCTCTTTGCCCTTGCTATGCTACAATTCAGTTTAGTAACGTTTCAATGTCGTTTGACAGTTCAAGTCTAATAAGACCCCCCCCATACCCCCCATCCCACCATAACTTCCGACGTCCATGAAACGATATAAACATGACCAGACGTAATTAGAGCCATACACACAAGCATCAAATATGACAGCAGATATATTCTAACAACTGTTGCATTTAATACACGTATGCATATGTACATAAGCTTGCGCCTGTAAATGCGCAGTAATCGTCCCGCCCGTCCCGTCTCGTCCAAATGCTACTATGCCACTCCACAAAAATGGCTGTGAACTCTGCAGGGTCAATGCAAAGACGTAATTGATCACAAAACTATTTAGAATTGTAAGTACTTTTTGTACAATGTATCTTGGTATTATTAATTAGTCATTGAATCGAATACAAAACCAAAACATATATGCATACATATGTATATACATACATATATGTTTTTAGGTATTCATTAAATCTAATCGGAACGGAATATCTTATCTGTCAAACGTTTCGTTGACCCAGCCTATCAGAATTTTAGTCATTCTATATCTACTAAAATCCTATGAAATGTACTTGTGTATATTTTAATAAGCACACATCATTTCATGAAATACAAGTGCAGGCTTTCGCAACTAAAACATTTTCTAAGTAAACATGTAACTCACTTGGGTTGCATCTGAATATGGAGTGCTTGAGTTGAGGGAGACGCGTGCTGAGCCGAATACCAAATTTAAATTATCATCCTGTGGGAATTCCTCTTCGTCTCCCAGTCTTAGTCGCAATCCCTGTGCCTCTTCTTGTGTACATTCTGTTGTTGGAGATCTTTTCCGTTTGTTGATGCTGATGTTGCCATCGTTGTCCATTGCAGTGGTTAATGTGCAGTTCGATGTAACAGCAACAGCAGGCACCGAACTTTGATGTTTATAATTTTTGATCACTTTTTATGTTGTGTATATATATATATAGTATTATATATATTTTTTTTTTTTTTTTTGCTTCTGTTTTCTTTTTTTGACTTAATTGTTACTCATAGCTTTCGAGCTTGTGGTACAGAGTATGGCAGGGTAAGTTTATATCAAAATGTATTGTTGTTGATTCCTGAGTAGACTGCGCAATCATTTTTTTATTCGCATTAATAAAATATACATAGAATATGCATTCATGTGTTTGTATGCATGTGTGTTTGATCGTATACGTAGTATACATAGTACATAATATGCCTGCATATGCTTGTACACACATACATATGTAAATAAATATGTGCATGTAGTAGTGCATGAGGAATACTGTAATTGTTGATTTATCTAGCTTGTTTCATTTTTACTGCACATGACGTAAACACACATGCATTCATACATACATATGTATATGCAAGTATGCATGTACATACGTAATATGTGTAAATATGTACACATATACATGCATATGTATTTATGTATAATGACTCAAGGTGAAACTGGTTCCTTGTTTTGTATTTGCAATGCTCAAAGACTCACGTTCGTGTTTCGTCTGTGGTAATGAGTTTATTTTATTATATTTTTATACACACAGTTACGTATTATATATTTGTATGTACACGCACATGCACACACACATACACAGATACATTTTTTCATTTAAGTTTTTTTTAGTTTCATTTGGTTTTTAAACAATGGCGATTTTGAATTGCTTGTGGAGTAATTCTTAATATTCACATGAATACAAAGGGTGTATTTGGTTCACACTTGTTGCTAGATTTATATACAAATGTATATACATATGTATGTATGTTCATATATACAAAAATACAAACGAATATAAGTATGTAAATTTAATAAGCGATTTTTACTTTAATAAATTGGTATTAGTTTAAAGTTGCAATTGTGATTATCGAGCTTTAAGACACATAATGCGACCGACTATTGCTCCGCGCCAAAGACGGAGCATTCTGATTCAGTCCCAATCTGAGCGCCAAGTGGAGCCAGAGTACAACAATCGCAAGCAAAAGCACAACTACAACTGTAAGCAGAGAACGCGACGAACACGAGCGAAGCGAACGAATGACTATATGACCGTACATACATATGTATGTATGCATCTGTCGGTACGTACATATGTTTACTTATTTACACACATTTATACAGCGAGTCAAAAATGTACTGAGAACTGCTCATTTTTCAAAAAATAAAAATAAAAAATGTATATTAAGATCTGTATTTAGTTTAATATTTGGATGGGTAATTTAATAATAAACTGTAAATTTTCATATAAGCTTTTGTGGTCAATACTTTTTGGCTTTACTGTATATACAACATTCGAATAAACGACGCACAAGATTTTAGAATGCACAAAGTACTATATTTGTATGCTGATTGCTTATATTTTTCTTGCTTATAAATAAACACATACATACATATGTACATCTGAATAAATAAAAATATAGATATACATATGTACATATGTATGTACATATATGCGTGTACTTTAATTTTATGAACCGTTGATGTCGTTGCCGATCGCTTACAGCTGTTCAAGTGAACTGCCTTGAAAAGTTTACAACTTGAATCCCACAATACAACAACATCCCACGTACACACAGACAATGCACACACATGATGCACACGCATATAATACATGTATTTATGCATTTCTTGTGTTTGTATATTTTTATATACAACATCTGCAGACAAGCACATGCTAGTGTGCGTGCCAAAAGAGTCCAGGGCTGGATCTAATGTAACTCAATTATAATAATTCAACATGTATAGCGGCCTACAAGATTAAACTATTTAAATTAAATTAAAATTCATATGTAATACATATGTACTTTAACTGGGACCAGATGATTGCGAACTAAAAATTTGGCTTCACAAAGACTTTAAGCCTGATTAACTTTAAAACAGCCCTGAAGTTGTTCATCTACAGTAAACAGTATGGGTACATGTGTTCGACCTAACATATACATAATACATGCATACATGGGCGTAGCCTACAACGGGTAAGTAGGGACTTTGATGACGAAAATTTAAATTCATCGATGGTATCAATTTGATAAAAAGGCACCTTATCCAAAAATGTTACTACTCTCGCGGTGTGCTGCGCTACACAATATTTTTAAGTGTTGGTTAACTAGCAAAGTTAACCATGTAGTTCTTTTTATTTCTTTTTGACTTTTGTATACCCTACATAAATGACTTAATAACCGTTTTGTACTATCTAAATAAGTGAGAAATCGTGTTAAGATTGAATAAATAAACATTTGTTTTCCTTATAATATATTTTAAAATATGTGTTCAAACTGCTCCGCCCTTCTTTTACGAGACCCCTTTCAGTACAGACAAGCTACGCTCATGTATACATATGTATGTTTTTATACTGTAGACACAAACACAAGCGCACTTCACGTGAATATAGAAAATGCGGGTGAATCAGCTGTTCACTGTGTATTAATCATACAGATGTAAGCATATACGTATGTATATATATGTTTGTTTCGTATTCACTTAAATTTTTAGTGCAATTTTCAAAGAGTATGTACTACATAACAATACGTGCAGCTTATTTCGTCATGCCGTACAATATTTTATAAAGTCATATGTAATTTTAAGTTTTATTGGATAGTATCACTATAATTGATCTAGAGTACAAACGCAAATAAGTGTAGGATGCTTACTGCATAATGTTTGAAAACTATGAAATAATTTCAAGTTTGTCGATTAGATATTGCATTCCATATTTATTGACTTTTTTCCCGTAATTTGCCAGAAACAAACGAATATAGCCGTGCATGTCCAAGATATCTGGATATCTGTCTGGGGACTAACTCAGGGACACCCATAATTCGTTGTGCCATACAAAAGTAATTGAAACTGCCAAATAATTTAGTGTGGCTGTTAGACAACACCAAATATTAAAAAAAAATACTTTAATCCAGATTTAGTTCATGATTCACACGTCCAAATTATTTGGATCGTTCAGGATCGGCTGCTAGCAGTCCGAAATTAAAATTTACAATATTTTAATTAAATATTATACCCAAGTTGAAGAAATATGTATGTGCGTACATATTTAGGCGAAAATTTTGCCATTTTTTTTTTAGAAATAACATCAATAAACAAAATAGCGATTTGATTTATATATTATCAACTGTATATATATGTATGAATACATACATGTATATCTGTGGTGATAAAATTATTGTACGGCATGACCTACTGTCCATACATACATTCGTAGTATATTATTTATACATACATACATATATGCATGGTACATAATTATGTAAATACATACTATATTATTAATTTATTATTTGTGCATGACTTCTTAAACAAGTTCTTAAGTTGTTTTGCTCTTGGATAAGTGCACGTATGTGTGTACATATGTATGTTTTATACATAAATACAAATACACAAAATGATGAAAAATACTTCCTGAACTTTTTTAACGAATGCGTCGCAATTCTGCTGCACACAATTGTAATTATGTGTATATACACATATATATTTAATAATATATATATACATATATATATATATATATATGTATTTACATACATATGCAGAAATAATACATACATACATGCTGAATATGTACATATATTAACATTTCATCGGTGAAATACATAGATGCATATGCAAATATAAATAGTACGATTAAAATGGAAAATTGTGTATTATGTGTGAATTTGTCTTATAAAGTTTGACTTTAACCTAAAGACTTATTCTAAATGTATATAGATTGCTTAAGCTCAAATAATTCACTTGCACAGATCAGCATAAAAAGTACAAATGTATCATACTAGAAGCGCAATTGCGTGAAATAGAAACGCTAAACACTACAATAGAAATTAAAAAAATATATATGAAATACATATGTAATTAGTAATTAGAATTAATTGTTTCCATTATATACAAATGTTTCACAAATATGTTCAAAATATTTGACAAAAATGAACTTACGAAATCACGCAAATTAAATAATAAAAAAAAAACATTCATATACATATTTAAAATTTACAACTCTTAACCAAATTCAAATATCAATTAACAGTTGTATATTCTACATCATCTTCTTCGCCAATTTCTAACACCACTTGCATTATTTTGCGCTTCAATTTTTTTCTAGATACAGCAGAATTTAAATTACGAAACTCGTTAGCTATCATTTCGCCAAAAGCATCCCATTGGTCACGATTGATACTGGCAGGCACGAATTTTGAATTTTCGTTAGGACACAGGCGCGTCTCCGTTATATGTTGGCTCAGTGTAGAATCTGAGTAGCTTTGAATAGCTTCAGTACTTGCATCTTCTGTACGCAGTGCTTGCAGCCGGGCAGTTTCTTCCACTTGTCGATTTATAGCTGAAGCATTAGACTCTACAATTGCTTCCGTTTCGAAATTTGCTACCATTTTCTATGAGTGGAAATGCAATTAAATACGTGCAATTGAAGAAGTAATTTAGTATATTACCTTGCACTGTGCTTGATATCCTGGCCGTGGTTCTATTATTGGCCTCAGGAACATTAACGTTTCAAAATGTTCCCATCGGCATGATTTGGTTGAGACATTCTTTTCGCCACCCGACTCCTCCAGACGACGCTCAAACTTTTTAAGCTCTGAGTTGAATTGGTTACGTAGGTTGTGTACTTTTTTTCCATAGTCATTTTTTGTAATATTGAGAGATGAGCATATATGTTCAATGGCTTTAGTGCGGCACTCTTTGTTTTTATATAGTTTTGAGTAATGGTTCCACAAGCAATCAGATTTTCTATACAGTTCTATTAGCTTAAAAATCTTTTCTCGTGTCCACATTGTAGATTTATGCCGCGGGTGTCCCCTCTTTTTGGTAGTCGATGGCGATGTTGTAGTTTTGTCAACAAACGTTGCGATCAGCGGCATTTTATTCCAAATTGAATAACCCATTTACAAAAAAAAAAAAAAACAAATACGATTATTTATACTTGGAAATTAGCTTGGTTGTTGTTTGCCTAACATTATCGGCTTAAGTTATCGATGACGTCAATAGTTCTCAATTTGCATTGTAATTTTTTTATTAACATCACAGCATGTTGTTATCGCCACACGTTAAGATTCTCATTTATATGTAGGAAAAATTTTCATTAAAATCTACTCTACTATTAAATTTTATACAATGATGAAAATTAAGAGCACCTGCTAACAATAGAAATAAACACGTATTAAAAAAATATTGAGTTAATTTGTAAGTAGTATATGCTTGTGGTCAGCATATGCTTGTGGTAGGAAACATGCATTCATCGGCTTTTCACCTTGGGGTATATGTAATCGATTAGTCGAATATCTTAATCGCAATTACAATTTGTTTCTTTTCAGTATATAAATATAAAAAATGATAAAAATTGTATTTTAATTACAATAAGTATTTTTAATATAGTACAAAAAATGTGTGAAGCATAAGAAAAATATTTAAAAAACAAGGCACATTCAGTGTGGTGATGAACAATCGTCTTGAGAAAACAGCCGACGCCCACACCCACTAAAAAAACATATTTTTTTTATTTTTCATACTTTCAAACAGGGTAAATATTTCTTAAAGCTAAACCAAAGCTATAACGTAAAAATGTTGCATACAATTTGTAAATTACAGAACTTCAGGATACGATAACGGGAAATCAAAAGTGTAATGTCACAAGTAATTCATAACACGCCCACGCCACAAATGCTGACGACATCAACGTTAAACCCAATAGAAGCAGCGAAGCAACCACTAGCATTCCCAAATTTAGGCAATGGTACACATCAAAATGATTTGGTGCCAGGTCCAGACGTCATACTAAGGGCATCAACAATTTTTGGCGATCTTAAGCACGACACACCATTAGATCTCGATAATGTGCATAAATCTGCTGAGACTGACAACAATTTGAGTTCGAATAGAGAAGCTTTACAGTATGGTGGTGACTCGAAAATTCGTATAATGCCCACAATAAAATTGCTAGCTGCTCCGCATCCAGCCGATCCGAAACGCAAATTTGTTTGTCCATACGACAATTGCACTAAAAGCTATGGAAAAAGTTCCCACCTACGTTCCCATCTTACATGGCACACGGGAATAAAACCTTTCGTATGCAGTGAGCCCAAGTGTGGCAAGGGATTTACTCGGTCGGACGAACTCAATCGGCATTTACGCACTCACACCGGTGAGAAGCCGTTCGAATGTTCACAATGCAGTAAAAAGTTCTCACGAAGCGACCATCTGACAAAGCATCTGGCCACGCATGATAGGCAAATAAAGACAACCAATCTAAAGCGTTCGTTGCCCAATAATGGACGAGTTAAGCCATCGAAGAAAAGTACATCTGAATCAGAATCTGGGTTTCATTTTATGGCAGCGTTAAGTGGCCCAGACGCCAGTTCTAATCAACAGCAGCATCAAGCGCAGCATGGAGAAGTCCCAGCCTTTGACCACACACCATTACGAATTAAACTGGAACGCCCCGAACACAGTGACAAATATCAGATCGTACCTTCTATGGGTGAAAATCAGATGCAAGCTGGCTTTAGTGGAAAGCCTGCCGAAGTAAAATACGAACCTGCAGATGAAATCGCACGCACTCTGTCTCAACTGCCCCCTCAAGATGGACCGGGTACCTATGGCATGCCTCATTTTGTCCAAGATCGACCGTTTCGGTGTCGACAATGTGAGAAGCGATTTAAGCGGCAGGACGATCTTAATCGGCACATACGAACGCACACTGGAGAGAAGCCTTATGCATGTAACCAATGTTGTCGTCGATTCGTACGCAGCGATCACTTAAAAAAGCATCAACAGACGCATTTAAAGGCACGGTAGTTTCATAGGTAATCATTAAGTTTTATCGCCAGTGGCATCCAAATTACTGTTAGTTAAAGCAGGCGTGTGTTCGGCAACAAACACAGTACAATAAATTTAATTAAAGTAACTATACTATGTAAAGTACTTAAGCTTTTTTCTCATTGGATGAAAAGTGTTAAGTATTAAAATATGTTCTTTTATAACAAGAACACAGTGTATTAAGGCTTGGCTTAACCACATGCACAAAGCCTTTACCCGTTTTTTTTTTAAATTTAATTTCTATTAGTGGGTTGTTGATATAATATATAATACAATGTAAATTAATATATCGATATTGGTGTTTCGCTATACGATATATCGGGTTTGTTAGTTTTTCTGATAGTCATTTAAATATATGTATGTATTTTACAGCGATATTAATTATAATTATTATTATTGGGCTTGTAAGTTGCAACCGAGAATGTTAGATTTATGAGTATCGCTTTACTTATAGCTCATCGGTTGGTACGTATCGATTACTTCTTGTAGCAACCCTAAGCAACGTGAATGACAACACACTGGCAAACACAAACATTACACACACAATTCGTGCGTTCAAGGTGAAAAAGAATGGAATATAATTTGTCGACAACTTGTGAATTTCAATACGGTTCTACACATTATATGATTTACCAAATCGCGTGCGTAATTCTGAACAGCAACATTACCAATTGTGAACAAGAAACAAACAATTTTCAGGATTGGATAACTGAATCAAGTATTCTTAATAGTGACATTTCGCAACAGGGCTCCCTTGTTTCATGCCCACTTCACCCATACAACTAAATATACGTATGCATGTGTGAATAGCTCGAGCATTATTAAAAGCACATAATACAAAGTATTTCTTGTTAGAATATAGTTAAAAATGTACAAGTCAACTGTGCTTTAAATGTGTGGCTGTGGAAAATGCCTGCAGCGACGACAAAACGAAAAAAAATGGATTTTCAGAGAAAACTGCGCGTTCAAAATTGTGATTTAAATGGAACTACAAAATATTCACATGTCAATATTTTATATACTGCTGCCTGATTATTTGCTGCATTTGCTAAGCATGATCGGAAACATGAGCTCCCCTATCCACGACCAAATTAGATGCTCGCCATCACGGTGTTGTCAACCTGAGACACCCGCCAAGGCATCCGAACATCCTGTAGACAAAGAGGGTCCTGGAATTTTACTACAGCTAATGGCTGTCCTTCAAAAGCCACCAAGCGCTAAAATGACAAGCATTCAGTTTAAAACTAGTAGCGAACCTACCTTTTGTTACTTTTTCATCGACCTGCATCCCCAATCATTTACACAGTATGACTCTATAAATTCTGGTCTCAACAAATCGACCTTTAATATAGGTCAAGAGAATTCTCACAATAATCGTAGTCACAGTGCTGACACAACGTTCATGGGGCTGGAGCGTCAAAGAAGTATTTCAGAGTGTAGCGACGATAGTTTTATATGCTTCGAAGAAGAGGATCTGGATGGCAACAGAGGTGATGAAGACTCTGATGCTTCTAATGATAGTACGGATGATAAGAAAGCGACGTTCAACCCGGCTGACGTTTGCCTGCCTCTCCAAAAAAAGGTAAGAAACATATTTTGCAAGAAAATATTTAATTAATGATTATTTACTGTTTACAGGTACGCTTCAACCTCAAACCAGAAGTTCATAAAATGCACACTTGGGACTTTGCCTATAGAGCAGCACGGAAGGGTATGTGGCAGGAAGTTGCACGGGATCGAGAAAGATTTAAACAGAGGATAAATCGGTTGGAACCGATTTTGAATATTATATGTAGTGCTAATCATCGAGAAAAAGTCTATAAAGAACGCTTTTTGCTTGTAAAGTAGTCGTTTTTTAAATATTAATAAATTCATATTTTGCTGTATATAAGCTATTTTATTTGCATAGAACTTTAATTAGGAACACGCTATAGCGTATTATTGGAAACATTTTTTTAATTCATTCAGAACTTGTAAATATGAATAAAAAATATGAACATGAAATATATGTATAGCTTTTAAGTTTGCATTTTGAAATGTTGATTTTATTAAAGCTAAAGAAACAAGGCAATTTTAAAAATAGTTTTTTTTTTGATGGCTCAACATAATAATTGTAAAAAACTCTCAAACTAATATAATGTAACTTCTGCTAGAATTTGTCAAACGATACAATTTTGAACTATTTAAACACCAAGCGAGATATCGTTACATTAATCAGAGTAACTGCTCCCCAGTTCGAAAGTAACTGCTCCCCAGTTTAATACGTACTGGATAATACTTGCTAATACTACAAATGTATTTGCACAACTCTCGATTTTCTTGCATAATAAATAAACTTGTCTTGGTCATCAAAGTCCATCAGAAGTGTTTCGAGTCAAGTGTTGCTTAGTCATGCAGTGTCCGTTCCTAAGTCGTTTTAATGCAAATTATTTGCGCACGTATACTGAAGTCCTGTATCAATCATACGGAAGCTACTGCCCAGTAATTGGGAAGACCATTAATAATGCGACTGCTGCTAATGCTATTGTTACTGAGAAAAAACTTTCTCTAGTAACGTCAATGCCGTTTTCATCAACCGCAGCAAGGTCGTACTCTGACCGATATGCAGCTGACGTGAGAAGCAACAACGACTACACAAACAACAAGAATGTTGCGCTGAATGATGTAATGGGTGATGGTGACCCTAAGTCTAAGAGTGCTTTTCATTACGAAAAATTTTTCAATGAGCAAATCATGAAAAAGAAACGCGATCATTCATATCGTGTATTTAAACGGGTTAACCGTTTGGCTGGAGATGGCTTGTTTCCCCATGCATTGGAATATTCCAGTCAAAGTGAGCGCCCCATAACCGTTTGGTGTTCCAACGATTACTTAGGAATGTCCGCTCATCCGAGTGTGAAACGCGCTGTCCAGGATGCTCTCAACATGCATGGATCAGGTGCAGGCGGTACTCGCAACATATCGGGTAATTCATTGCATCACGAGCGACTCGAACGTAAGCTAGCGGAGTTGCATCAAAAAGATGGTGCTCTCTTGTTCACTTCATGCTTCGTGGCGAATGATTCAACTCTTTTTACGCTGGCAAAACTATTGCCCAACTGCCATATATTCTCTGATGCTGGAAACCATGCGTCCATGATCATGGGCATAAGGAATAGTGGTGTGCCAAAGCATATCTTTCGGCATAACGATGTCGACCACCTGCGACAATTACTGCAGCAAGTGGACAAGTCGATACCTAAAATTGTTGCATTCGAAACGGTGCATTCCATGACAGGAGCAATCTGCCCGCTGGAAGAGATACTAGATGTGGCCCATGAGCACGGTGCAATTACATTCATAGATGAAGTTCATGCAGTTGGTCTGTATGGAGATCATGGCGCTGGAGTTGGGGAACTTAATGGTGTTTTGGCTAAAATGGATATAATTTCGGGAACGCTAGGAAAAGCCTTTGGCAATATTGGCGGCTATATTGCTGGCACTTCTTCTTTGATAGATCTGATCCGATCCTATGCAGCGGGTTTTATTTTTACTACATCATTGCCACCAACTGTGCTGTGTGGTGCACTGAAAGCTGTCAACATACTGGCCTCTGATGAGGGTCGTCAGCTAAGGGATATGCATCAGCGGAATGTTTCCTACTTGAAAAATTTACTTAAAAGAGAAGGTATTTTATCAAGAAAGTTCAAAAGGTTATGATATCATAATTGTTTATTTTTAGGATTTCCTGTTGAAGATACTCCAAGTCATATAATTCCAATTAAAATTGGTGACCCACTTAAATGCACGCAAATATCTAATATGTTAATGGAACAATTCGGACATTATTTACAATCCATTAATTATCCAACTGTCGCACGCGGTCAGGAAAAACTTCGATTAGCACCCACTCCATTTCACACTACAGAAATGATGAATGTCCTGGTTACCGACTTAAAAAAGGTATGGGATGTGCTGGAGCTGTCGAAAAACGTGCCTCTGAATCCCAGTGGTTGCATGTTTTGCAACTCTGAGAGCTGTTGGCATCAGGAGAATTGCCCAGACCTTGAGTGCGGCATTCCTAATTGTCCTCGCTTAGAGGTATCGGTCGCAGCTTAATTTGCTTTCCATTTACATAAATATCAATATACCTTGATTGAAATGGTTTAATGTGAATTGTTACAAATAAATATTGGTATTGGGACCCAATTATCTGAATATATTAATTTAATGTTTACTTTGTAAATACTAAACTTTTTTTCATCATAAATAAATATGTATGTATGTATATGGCTGTATGTATCCATAAATACTAAACTTTTTTTTCATCATAAATAAATATGTATGTATACATACAGCCATATACATACATACATATGTATATTCAAGTCACGATGTTTATACATACATACTTAATTGGAGATAACGTTATGGCGCGTTTGTGAAATCGTGCTCCGAACTATGAAACTAAAATGGAAAGCTTATGCATATGCATGTGAATTACTCTTTACCGCGAACCTAAAGAAGACTTATCGTTGAAAAGAATAATAAGTGAAAAATAATAAAATTGATTGAAAAAACAAGCTTCTATAATACTATTACTACTAATTTTCACTGTTCAAATATAATTCTGTTGAGCAGTTAGACTACACTCATATATGTATGTATAAAATCAATAAAGAAACATAGGTACATCGCATTAAATTTTAGTTAGTGTTTCAAAACCATTTGATTGTTTAAATATGAAATATGCATTGTCAACCCTATTATCGTTTTGAAAATAAAAGCAAATATCGATAGTTAGTGGTCCTTCACTAACTTTCATATTGTTATTATTATTGAATTACAATATTTTAAAATATGATTAAAGCTATTCTTGTATTTAATAACCACGGAAAGCCTCGACTGTCCAAATTTTACCAATATTTTGTGAGTATTGTAATCACTGTAATCACAACAGTCATGCATTTGTTTCTCTCCAAACAAGAACAAGTGTCAACTTTTGCTGACAATTGATATTGTTTAAGTATTTGCCACTTAAGTATTGTTTTGATTTGTAATAGGATGAAAGTCTGCAACAACAAATCATCAAAGAAACATTTCAGCTTGTGTCCAAACGTGATGATAATGTTTGCAATTTTCTCGAAGGCGGCAGGTAATTTTATAACCAACTTTAGTCAGCCCATATGTAAGTAGTAATTTAAAAACAAATTTACTATTTGATTTTGTTTGATACAGCTTAATTGGTGGCTCCGATTACAAGCTTATATATCGTCACTATGCCACGCTATACTTTGTGTTCTGCGTCGATTCATCAGAGAGTGAGCTAGGCATACTGGACCTTATACAAGTTTTTGTTGAGACCCTAGACAAATGTTTCGAAAATGTTTGTGAGCTGGATTTAATATTCCATGCCGACGCGGTGCATCATATTCTTGCAGAACTTGTTATGGGCGGTATGGTACTTCAAACCAATATGAATGACATAATGGCCAGGATTGAGGAGCAAAATAAGTTGGTTAAACAGGAGGCAGGTATATCAGCGGCACCAGCACGCGCTGTGAGCGCTGTGAAAAGTATGAACATTCCACAGCAAATTAAGGATATAAAGCTGCCCGATCTGCCACAAGCTATAAAGGATCTGAAATTCTAAAATTATAATATTGCGTTGCCTCAATCTATGCGTTATTTTTGCTTATGATAATTATCTTAATATTCAATAGTTTCATGGAAAGAAGTTTTACCTGCAAAACGTATGGTAACATGTAGGTTTAGTAAAATCAATCATATAATAGTAAATGATAACCAATTGAATCTTTCCATATATGTATTTTAAGCTAACTATATTCTTAGATTGCCTTTGTTAAGTACCTCAATCGAATGCTTCAATTTGTTATGTCAACTTATGTTTTATTAACTTGTTTTATACTTTTGTTTACCTGCAAATGTTCAGTTTTATTATCAGTGAATTAATAATTGAAATAAATAAATGAATTCCTCTTGCAAATGTTTATTATATAAAGAGAATCAGCAGCGACCTAATTGATATTGCTGATAACAGCTAAGGTTGTATCAAAGTTCATTGTGATCGTCGGCACTTGGGTGATATTATTTTGTATGTGATGCATTCGACAAGAGCACGCCGAGAAGATGACTTTGTGTATAATAGGCGCGGGAACAGCGGGACTATGCTGCGGCAAGCGTGCCTTAGAACATTATATAAATCCAACTATTTTTGAGCTCTCAAATGATATTGGCGGAACTTGGGTGTTTAACAAAAATACTGGTATATTAAACGGTATTGATGTACATAGCAGTATGTACAAAAGTTTGCGGTAAGCTAATAACACAAGAAAATCATGAAAATTGTATTGTATATTTGAATTTATTGCATTATACTGGAAATTGATAGGACTTAGTTGTTTAAATTATCGTAATTGTACTGTACACAAATTAACATATATATATTTAGCACCAATTTGCCGAAGGAGGTAATGGGATATCCGGATTTCGAAATTGGTGATCATGATGAATCTTATCTCCCCGCAGAAGAGATTCATGCTTTTCTAAGCCGGTATGCTGATCATTTCGGGCTCAGAAAATATATAGAATTCAATACATATGTTATCAGAGTTCTTAAGATACGGAAGAAGTGGCAAGTAAGGCTGAAAAATAATTTCCAATAACAGTATAGGCATTGTACTTCCTATTACAGATACTTGTCAAGAATTTGATAACAAACCAAGTAAAATTTCATTATTTCGATAAAATTCTTATTGCCAATGGTCATTATCATACACCAAATTATATTAAAATTTCTAATTGTGATCGTTTCAAAGGAGAATTAATACATAGTCATGATTACAGAAGCTGCGAGATTTTTCAAGGTGCGTAAATTTTTTTTAAAAACATGGTATTGCACGAATTATACTTTTTTTTTTATTTTTTTTAATATATTAACATAGGAAAATCAGTTCTGGTCATCGGTGGCGGACCAAGTGGCATGGACTTGTCAAATATAATTGCCAAATCGGCAAAACATGTTTCACTAAGCCACCACTTGGAAGGCATACCCAGTACGAATTTCTTAGAAAACGTTCATATCAAGCCTGATTTAAAAGAAGTAGATGAATATGGTGCATTCTTTATCGATGGAACTTACAGTCCATTCGACACGATATTTTTTTGCACTGGCTATAAATACGCATTCCCGTTTCTTAGCGTCGATGCTGGAATTTACGTTGAAGACAACTTTGTCCAAATGCTTTATAAGCAGTGTATTAATATACGAAACCCGACAATGGCCTTAATAGGACTTCCATTTTATGTTTGTGCAGCACAAATGATGGATATTCAAGCACGCTTCGTCTTCAGTTACTTCTATGGGAAAAACAAATTGCCGTCAGCGAAAGAAATGTTTCAAGATACTAATGAAACCATGCGAAAACTTTGGGAAAAAGGTTACAAAAAACGGCACGCTCATATGCTTGGAAGCAATCAGGTATGCATCTTTAAAGTTTAATGCTCTTAATAAATATTCTTATTCTAATATTATATTCTTTTTAGATGGACTACTTTACTGAGTTGTCCAAAACAGCGAAAATTGAAAATATTAAGCCGGTTATGGCCAAATTGCATTTGGAAAGCAGTAATCAGTTTAATGAAAATCTACTCCATTTTCGGGAGGATATTTTTAGACTTTTTGATAATGAAACATTCATAAAGATTAATTGATATAAAAAAATATTAAAATTTTAATTAATCGTAACTGAATCGTGAAGTATTATTGTTCACAAACCTTTTTTTTTTTAAATAAATTCATTTTTTGCATACTCTTTTTATAATAGCCGACTATTAAGAGTATTCATGAGTCTTTAGATTTTTCGTAGCCATGAACTGTGACATGCGTTCTCATAAAAGTTTATATTGGTGTAATGACAGAATTGTAATTTTTTATACAAGCGCTTGTGTGTGTACTGCTTACAATTAAATGTATGCAAATTAAATCAAGCTTTAAGTTTTTGGTTTGTCACATTTCTTAAGCAGAAGCAAACGTCAAAATGAAACTGGCGGCTTGCATCTTTATCAAAATATTTCAAATAGTAAGTACCCACAGCACTTAATTAAATTTATCTATTTTAACTTATATTTTTTAACTCTACAGATTTTTACAGCAACATCAGTTATAGTTAAAAAAATAGCTGATAAATATTCGGAGCGAGTATTCACTAGAAACCAAAAGTACTTGACTGAATGGACGCTATTGAATTCTATTTCATGGACAAAAGAAAGCGATGACTTTACTACACTGACTATGATAGGATTCTTATTCATCTCAACGGTTTTACTGTTAACCAGGTCTTTAAAAAAATATATAGTCTTGATTATCTGGAAATTTACGTCATAATTATCAAACTGTCTTTATTTTCAAAATATTGGATAAAACTTTATTTTTATCAATGATGAAGTTGATCTCGTCAACTTTTATTTAAATATTTGAAAAAGAAAAATGTACTTTAAATATTTGGATTAACTTCCGTAACTAACAAAAGTATAATGACTTCATAATACACTCTTTTGCAGAATTATTGAGAAAATGACATACTACCAGACCTGCGAAATTATTTTACTCAGCTGTGGAATCGTTTTCTTTGTTGTTGAAGGTATTTTTCATCAAACAATATTGTATGATTTAATTAAAAGTAAATAACTTTTTTTTAGGACTGCTAATATTCACTACTATAGAGCAGCTTCAGGATACCATATCGGATTACGCCTATGCTCTCGGCATAATATCGTTTTCCTGCGCAGCACTATTCGCTTTGGACGTAATGCTCTTCAGGCAAATGATGGCAGCAAAAAATGCAAGTTCTCAAACAGATTTGGAAAGTGTCATTAAGGCATCCAATTCCCGAGGAGTTACGACAACAATGCGGTCCGATCGATGTTGTGCCTTTAAACAAAAACACAATGAGACTCCATTAAAATATTTGAGAACAGATTTGTAATGTAAGCAATGTTATCTCTAATAATAAGTGAAATATTTGTATTTAAATAAATTTGTTACAGTATCTTTTTTTCATTTAAATTAAATATAAACGGTCGCGGGAAAATTTTTGAGTGCATAAATTAGCTGAGAAAAAACGTAGGCAAAAGTACGAAACCGGTATAAACTCATACCGCCCAATATCGCTAAGCCCTTGCGAATCAAAAATATTAGATAAAATTATTGCGAAAAGACTGTGGATGGTTTGTTATCAAGAACACAAGTAATACAAGTGTCAAGCTATAACACTCTAAGAAAAGCTCCACAACGATAATCTCACTTGACTTCACGAAGCAACTAAGAACATGGACCTAAAATGTATCTACATATGTAGAAAACCTTAAAATAGGCCACCATTACTCAAAAACCCTATCACTACATAATGAAATATATTAATGTTTTCCCTTTTTCTGTCATCTTCTTTAGCATCGCCTTTAATAAACTGACCATCATCATATCCCTCCATAAGGACATTTATGTGAGCGCATACGCGAATGATTTCAACTTAATTATAAAAATCCCAAACGTCGAAAACTAAAAATTTGACTTTTCTCTATTGTTCTCGGCCATATCTGAATGTTGTGTATGCTCCGGCGGTCAGTTGTCGACTACAAAATGCATGGCTCCGGTGTAGTAGCACCTATGAACATACAAAATTTGGTTGCTCTACTTAGTTGATGTGGTTAGTTGGTCATACATCCAGACAGACAGACGGATATGTTTATATCATAATATTTTGTCTTGGTATAAAAAATTGGATAAAAAATTAAAAAAAAAATGTTTGAAGTTCATTAACATACAAAATTACATTATTTACCAGGAATCGTAGGTTAGGCTTTACAAACGGGAACATATATAACATATTGCGATGCATGTTGCTGTTGTAGTAGATAGGGTTTTAAAAGTTTAATGCGATACTTGAAGAATGAGTTTTCTATGTTTTGTGTCTGTGTGCTGTGGGCTAGTGCGCCCTTGGAACTATCTGATGGCATCCAGAAACTGGGCTAGGTATTCTAACCTTACCGCTGCAAGACCTCTGGTCAATACCAGAGAAGGGCAAGGGTGCAGACACAATGTGTACTACCATTGTGGCACTGCCTGTGTGTCTGAGACCACACGACAATTGCTGGTGTGTGACTGAGGGATCCGAGCAGTATTTTTTGTGTGAGCAAAGCTATGCACACGAAGAAGGTCATAAATTTGTTTGTGTGTTTTATGTGTGCTTCTGTTTCGCTACCTGCTGTCGCGAATGTAGACGGAGCGAGACAGCAAGCGAGATTATTTCTCGGTTATGCTTATGCCAGCCGATCGCATTTTGTGTGTGCGAACATTTTCCTTTGCTCTTTTATTCTGTGTGTTTGTTTCGTGTATGTTTTGTGTGTGCGGTGCACACATAAGCATAAGCTTATACCACCAAACATACAACCACTAAGCATAGTGATACAACACAGGCTTTTGAAATTTTTTTCTAGATTTTTTTGAAAAAATTTTTGGATGCAAAAAGATGCTCCTATAAATATTTATAGTAATTGCAAATTTTCAAAAATCTTTTTAAAAATATTTTTTATAATTTTTTCAATGGGATAATCTCAGAAAATTTTTTTTCAATTACTATTAATATTGATGAGAACAAATTTTTGCACCCAAAAATTTAAAAAAAAAAAAATATATAAAAAAATTTAAAAAACCTGTATTTTACAAAAGATAAAATTTTTAAACTGTACTTAATGGGTTAAAACCTTTCAATTGATACCAATATGTCAATAAAGGAAGTTCAAATAATGAAGACATTTAACTATATTTTTGTCCAATTACTTTTGGACGCCATGCTGAAAATTTCGGAACGATCGCATAAATAATTTAGAGTTCAAAATTCAATATAGTATGTATGTAAACAGCGTGGTCGCTTGCTGACGGGCCATTTAAACGCCGCCTCCGACGCAGTCGCCTTTGCCTCTACAGCTGTTTTGTGTATGTGTTTGAGAGTGTGCGCGTGTGTCTACTGCGATGTCTATTCAACCACCTATTCAAAGTGTATACAAGTTAGTTGTGTCCAATTGTATAGTTCAAAATATGTCGGCTAGTTTAAATTTCTTGCTGATGCTACACATTGAATATTATGCTTATGAATTTTTACAATATATAATAAATATACATTTATTAATTTGCAATAATATGCAAATATATGTGTAAGTAGAAAAGAAAAAACAACTCCACTTTGAGAGTAATTGCTCTTGATTTTAAATCATTAAAAATTGTTTCCCAACTTAGTGGCTCCCAGCTGAATTAGATAGCGGCGAAAAGAGGCTTTACACTAGCGAATATACATATACAATATGTATGAGAAATGTAAACAAGTATACCCTTGCCGACATGGTGTGCAGAGTTGTTCACGAATTTATGTGGTTTTTGATTTTCGACGTCGACTGAAGAAGATATTTGTGAGTTAAGCAATTTAAAGCGTGTTTACCAGAGAACGGCAATTGTGGCACTTTTTAAGCACAACGGTAGCACACAAAAATAAAAGCATGAGACCATACGTGCACACCAGAGAACGGCAAGAGTGCACGCACCACGAAAAACAACGCGTACACCATGGCGGCGCACAAGCAGCGCACAAAACACCCAGAGAGATCCGAGAAAAGGTCCGTTGTGTTTTTACCCACAACGAAGCAAGCGCAAAGGAAATGTCCGCGAGTTCGATCGGCTAGCATATAAGCATAAGCGAGAAACAATATCGCTTGCTATCTCGCTCTGTCTGCATTGGCAGCGACGGCGACGCGACAGCAGGTAGCGAAACAGAAGCACTCAGAAATATTTTGACCCTTTTCTTGTGTTTTGCTTCGGGAAAGAATTGCCTGCGCACAAAAATGCTGCTGAAATCATTTTTTCTACGCACAAGTAATTGCATTGTGGTCTGATCCACAATTTCGCTTGTGTGTGGCAGTACTACCATGGTGTACGCGTTGTGTTTTTCGTGGTGCGTGCACTCTTGCCGTTCTCTGGTGTTTACTCTGCAAATAGTAAGTAAATATGAAACTAGTTATGAATAAGTAAAATAAATTAATTAAGTAAGAATTAATTTAATGCAATCTATTCCATTAGAGTTTAATAAAAAATAAATAAATTGCAATGAGGAGCTGGTAATGAATATATAACAATGTAATGAATAAGCAAATCAAATAACTCTTACTCTTAAAATTAAAAAAAAAAAAAAAATAATAAGTGTTTTTACATATATAGACTGTAATACATTATACTATTATTGGACACATCACTATTTGCTATAAATTTGTACTTAAAGAGAATTACATGTAGGTCACGTAAGCAAATATGAGTCTTCAAATGTATTGTGAATTGTGTCTCCCTGAATAGTGGATATCTCGAATATATACTGCATTACAACTTTAATCCAAGCTTAACTTTTAATCCAAGCTTAAAAATATTCAGAATGTGTTTATTTTTTTCATTACCAGTAATATAGATATTCAACGAAGTAATCGATCCCGTAATCGGCATTTGCGCCACTGGGTAGCTTAATACGTGCTGGATAATACTTGCTAAATTTGTACTATTTTTATTAAAAGTTCGTAAGACTTTCTTCCACACAACTAAAAAATGTCCAGGTTTTTGATTTCCACAAGAAGACTGATGTCGCAAGTGAGTGTATCCAATATTGTTAATGAATGTAGCTCATATTAATAACTTTCAGCAAGACTTTTTGCTCGCCGGCTCTTGGATTTCAATGCAATCACGAGGAAAAGCCTCCACACCAATGAACACAATTGTGATGTTTGTTCCGCAACAAGAGGTATGCATAACAAAGCACACATGCGTTTTGTATGATTAAAAAGCAAATTTATGCTTCGTTTTAAGGCTTGGGTAGTTGAGCGAATGGGCAGATTTCATAGAATTCTGGATCCTGGTCTAAACATTCTAGTTCCTGTTGCTGACAAAATAAAATATGTCCAAAGCCTAAAAGAAATTGCGATAGATGTGCCCAAACAAAGCGCGATTACCTCGGATAATGTAACGCTTAGTATTGATGGTGTTCTTTACTTGCGCATAATTGATCCTTATAGAGGTTTGTAAATCTGATGACTAATCTAATATACATCTAATATACATCTAATTACATAAACCGATTGGATTCATAAGCTTCTTATGGTGTGGAGGATCCCGAGTTTGCCATAACTCAGCTAGCTCAAACAACAATGAGATCCGAGCTTGGAAAAATGTCTCTTGATAAAGTATTTCGCGAAAGAGAATCCCTAAACGTTAGCATTGTAGACTCAATAAATAAAGCAAGTGAAGCTTGGGGTATTGCATGCTTGCGATACGAAATTCGTGACATACGGGTAAGAAATACTGAAACGTAACTAAAATATCCATCAATTTAAAAAAAGTATTTTTTAGTTGCCTACTAGGGTTCATGAAGCAATGCAAATGCAAGTAGAAGCGGAAAGAAGAAAGCGAGCTGCTATTTTGGAGTCTGAGGGTGTGCGTGAAGCTGAAATTAATATTGCGGAGGGAAAAAGAAAATCTAGAATTCTTGCTTCTGGTATGAACGACCTCCATGATTCATAGAAGTTAATAGAACTCATTTGCATTTTTTAAATTTAATAGAAGCTGAACGGCAGGAACATATAAACAAGGCTAGCGGCGAGGCTGCCGCTATGATAGCCGTAGCGGACGCTAGAGCTCGCAGTTTACAGGCAATTGCCAAGTCGTTAGCCAATTTGGTAGGTTTAGAATAATAATGTCTATATATGCAAGATTTATAGCAACGCTTAAAAACTATTTTAGGATGGTAAAAATGCAGCATCGCTTACATTGGCCGAGCAATATATTGATGCATTTAAGAAATTGGCGAAAAGTAATAACACTATGATATTACCGTCAAATCCGGGTGACGTCACCGGATTTGTTTCACAGGCCATGGCCGTTTATAAACATGTGTCCAAACATAATACCGAGTCGTCCACACAAAGCTCTGAAAACTGTTATAAAAAAGCTGAATACAATCAATTGGAAGCGGAGAAAAATGGTGTAAAAATGAATATTGAATAAAATGCTTATTGCGTAGAAAAATACTAAATTTATTAAAGCACATTATATTTTTTTATTTAATTATTGTAATAATGAGGAATTCACAATTAATACACGTACTTAATAGTTAAGCATTACATTTGAATTACCTCATTAATCTACTTAGGTATATATTTCAGCAAACGCAGTTCGTGCGAAAGCCACACTGCAAAGCTCAAAAGAACTAACGATCCCGATTGATGAGCTGTTGCCAATGGCACTGGTACATAGTTAAGTAATGTAGTTACGCCTAGAGTAGCTTGGATCCAAGCCATCGCCATCACTGCATTGATAGCCCATTTTGCACGTTTTGGTAGATTCTGCCGTCTCGTTAATAACCAAAGTGTTGAGACCAAGGACACTGTGGTGATGCCAAAGATGCGATGATTAAACTGAACTGTTGACGGGTTTTCCGTAATATTTCTTTGCATAGGCTCAAAGGCCAATATGTCATCGGGTATCCAATTATCGCCCATTTTTGGAAATGTGTTATAAACCAAGCCCGCGTCCAGTCCAGCGACAAACGCTCCAGATATAGCAGTTAGAAAAACCGCACCCTTTGTTAAATGCGTAAGACGCTTTATGCTGATCACCTGCTTTGCTGAACTCGCTAGTTTGTCAGCAGGTATAAGCTTAGACATTGCATTCGATAAAAACAAGGCGTAAAGCACGAAGGCCGCAGCCAAATGTGAGGCCAAACGATACTGGGAGACGCGTGGCACATCATTGGGATCTGCAAATCGATCTTCTAAGCCAGATTTAACCATGTACCAGCCCATTAAGCCCTGAAGTCCAATTAAAGTTCCTAACAAGAAAACTACCTTTTTTGTCTTTGCACACAAATAACCCTTTTTCCAAAAGTATGCTGCGGGTATAAGGAAAAATGCTCCAATGGCACGACCCCACATTCTATGCATGTACTCCATCATATATATGAATTTGAATTCCTCCAGCGTTATATGTGCGTTTTTACTATTAAAAATAGGTAATTGACTCTGAAGATAACTGATATCTGCGAATACTTACAGCTTATACTCTGGATACTGTTGATATTTTTCAAATTCTGACAGCCATTCTTTTTGATTACGAGGCATATGCTCACCCATTAATTTCCAGCTCACCATTGACAGTCCAGATTCAGTTAATCTTGTGACGCCACCTTTAATTGATGCATATTTGTAAATCAATGTATATAGTATACTGGTGTTTATAATATTCTTTACCAAGACCTACGGCAACAAAAACCATTCCACTGCATCCTAGAAACCATTTTCCCACAGAAGAATCTGCTTTTGATTGTATTGTTTGTTTTACAGATGGAGTTATCGACTCTAGAGGCTAGAACAAATCGACAAAAAAAATGATGCATATGCATATGTATTGAATTTTGTTTTGCATGCATGGAGATATGTATCTATGTAGGTATCCTTATAATGCTACGGCAAAGTTTTTTGTCCAAATAGCTTAAAACAGCTGATCACATACATGTATGTCATGTAATTTCATAAAGCAATCGAAGTACTTACTTTAACTGAAGAATCTACAATGGTCTGCTGCAGACGGCGGTTCACAATCTTTTTGCTAAGTAAATTTGCCTTCTGACACATAAGTCGCAACATTATTTTGCTGGATTGGGTATATTTGAATAATATAATCGTTTTTAATTTGTTAAACAGTTGAAGTTAGATGTGCACTTCATCTGACTAGGTTGCACATCGATAGATAAGTTATCGATTCTTTTGGTGTGCTCTAAACTGCAACCTAAAAAATAGTTTAAGCATTATGGAAAATATTTTAAGAAAACTGTTTGTAAAATTAAAAGATGCAATGGATGAAATGTTTGAGATGAAAACAAAGGTAAGTGACTACTATCAGCTGCTTGAGTGCAGCACCATTTATTAAATTTTCAAATATAGGGGCACGTCGGCGATGTTAAGCAGTCAGCAGCGGCATTGTTGTTTGTGCCACTCAAGCATTCAAATCGTGAGGTCAAGCGGCAGATTAAGTCTGGACGTGATGAGCTGCAGGCGGAAAAGTCAAAGGTTGATCTAAGCAGACTGCAATTGCAAAATCTATTGTACGAGGTCAGTCACTTGAAAAAGGAAATAATACGCTGCCAAAAATTTGAAAGCCGGGATAAATTTTTGGAGTTATTGTCTGATAAGGAATATGCCATTAAATTCACGGATAAAGATGACCATGACAAGCTGTCGAAGCATAAGACACATTTGTATCGTCTGGATTGCGAGCTGCGATTACGTAAAGATCTTGATAACCAGTATAGTGTGCTTATGAACTCTAAGAAACAACTTATGGAGCAGAACCGTCGCCAGACTCTGAGATATCTCTCGTTTGGACCGGCACTACGCACTTTACAGGAATCCACAAAACCATTGCATGATGCGTTGCAGTTGAATCTTGATGTGGAATGGAAACTCAGCGCAATTGTAAAGTATCTGCCGCGTCCCTTGTACATACTATTCATTAATTTGCAGTCATTGCAACGTATAAAAGATGAATATTCGTTTAGCTCAGAGGTAGTTGGTTATGAGAGTGACATACAAATGCAGGAATTGCTCTCATGCAATTCCGACGAAAGTCCACCAAAAGAACGTCGAAACTTTTCTGATGATGTTAATATGCCAACAGGAAATACAGTGGACAATTCTTTGGAGCGAGCGCTAAAACCACATCCATTGCATTTACGAGTTGTGGTAAGATGACTGACACTTCTTGTTGACTAAACATATTAACATATTCAATTTCAGATGGATAGCCCAGACAAATCTAATGAATTGGTTTTAACAATACGATATTGGGAACTACTTAAGTGTGTTACACTGCGAGCACAGTGTGATTCCAATAACATTAATGGACAGGGGTAGGTCTTTGGTACAAATAGGATTGTAAAATAATTTTTAAATTCTAGCACTTTTAGAGATACAAATTTTATCCAGGATCTTTTTAGTCATTTGTATGCCAATGATTTTGGAAATTGCGTTCCTGTGCCGGGAATTCAATATGAGGTAAGTAATACTTAATAAGTATTTAAAATATATAAGGCAACGCGTTTACAACTAATACTTAAACTTCCAGTTGCAAAATTTTAACTTTAACGAAGGGGAGTGCATGAAATATCTTGTAAACAATGGATATGGTAAACCTTACTGCTGGTTGCAAGGCATGTGCTCCGTTGCTACTGTTAATGAACAAAAGCGTTACAATCATGAATTAAAGTTGCATAAATGGACTCGAGCGGTATTTGATCGAATTTCTAAACGCTGGCGCTCCTGGTTGAGACTAACTCAGCAGTTACGCGGTTTGACCTATAAAGAGATTGACATGTACACTTTAAGGGAAAATATTTACCCCGATGGTTTATCCAGCAGCCTTGTACAGTGGTCGGTTATAACCACCGAAGAGTTCAATATTCAAAATTCTGACTTGCTTAACAATCTTACTGATGATAATAGTATCACATATACATCCTACAGAGCTGTCATTGTGCGTGGGTCTGCGAAAATGGAATGTTTTATTAGAATTCCTAGCAATTATCCATTAGAAACACCGCTCTGGATATTAAGCGTACATTGGAATGGTCAACATACATCCATGAATAATTCGGCAATTAAGGTAACTCTTTAAATTGATTCCTTATCAAATAGAAAATCTAATTTAAAATTGTATCTATGCAGATGATGGAATGCTGGACAAATACATTAAGACCACAGCATTTGGAGAAAGAAGATCGTTTGCTTTATTCACAACTCTTCCGCACTATATGTAGCTTTGATATTTTTCTCGAGACTGAAGGTTCTATGCAGGCCACTAGAGAGTACAACAAGGAGAAACCCTACATTAGCGCGTTTACAAAGCGAATTCGTTTTCGTCCGTATAAATTTATCAAAAAAGGTTCTATTTTCACATTCAAACAATAAGGCATCACAATTGTATGTGTACATAGATTAAACATTAATAAGATTGTTTAACAAATTCTTTATTATTTTTTGCTAGAGCACTGCAGCTGGTTATTTTTAACAAAAGTTAGATTTATTGACAGTGATTCATGACTTAGTGGACATTATGAATAAACAATAAATATCTACGCGGCTACTGAAGAAAAACTAATCTTTTGCGAAGCGGTCGCTGCCAGCGAGCCAGTGGGCAGCGCAGACGCTGTACTGTTGGACATGATTTCGAGATTTTCATCTGGCATCACTTTGTCAACAATATGCTTGATAATTAGGCCATCATCGCCAAGGTAGCATATGGAGAACCCATCATACCAAGCCTCTTGGTCCTTGAGTACTTCCTTCAGCTGCCAGATTTTGTATTTCCAAAATTGAAACATTACTTTCAGGCCTGAGATGCCTTTAACTCGCCATCTTATGCGTACTGTATAATCCTCAGGATGTTGTGTAATCTTTAGTATTTCAAATTTAACATACGCGTACTTGAGGTGGCCAACTGTACGTAGTATTGCAATTTGCTTGACATAATGATACAGACCAATTGTGTGCTTGCCCGTAATGTTGTTTTGAAAAATAAGGTTGGGACTGTAAATGGAGTAGTCCAATGGCTCAACGAATAGTTTTGGCAACGTATTCTTTAGCACGTTGTAAGCGCGAGCCAAGCTCTCTGCGCTTTTCTTATTTTCTTGGCTTTCATGTGTTTTTGGTTTCGTTTTGCGACTATTTTCAGCAGCCCTTTGAACAAGATTACACGTGCCCATAGCAGGCAATGTGGTCTTACAGTCACCTAACTGATTTGTGTATAGTCGGTGCATGACAGACAAACAAAACCGGCTTCGGAGATGGTATCCACTCTGCCATAATGATATCGTACCGCGAATCATTTTTATTCTATACTATACAATTTCGTATTTCACAGCCAATGGTTGTCTAAGAATAATATGTTTTTGCTGACACCAAAGAACGCTTAAGCTATTATCAACTTTATACACCAGTGCCTAAAATTCTAGTTATTTTAATTTAGCAATGCAATTTTAAATATTGAATATTTATGTCCAATGTGTTTAGGTAACAATCAAAACGCATCCTCGGCAAATCAGCTGAAGGTAGTGTTGTATAATTATGAGACGAGTGATACGCAAAGTTAGTAATGCTAATAACACTTTTTCTGATGCTGTACATTAATCGAATAATATATTGAATTTGTTATAAATCGATAACATGACAATATACAAATAAGTTATGTTCAAATTGGCATACCAAAAAATAAGTGAGGCAAATTTTTATTGGTAAACTACAATCAATGTTGTAAACTACGAAGAGTGTCTTATAATTTTTTAGATCTACATGTTTGCAAATTTGTAATTTCAAATTGTAAATTGAGAAGACTATAAAATCGTTTTTTTTTACAGTATCTCATATGTTCTACGTTTACATATTGGAAAATCAATAAAATTGAATTCAAAGTATACAACAATGCTCGGCCAACAAATAAACGCGTTTTCAAACAATTGACAATCTGTCGTCCGCATCATACTAAATATGTATGGATTAACACAATCTGCACTTGATGTTAATGTAAGTATACGCTTTTGAAACTGGTAAACCCTATTCAGAAGTAAAAAAACCTAATGCTTATCAGTAAATATAACTAGGTGTAACGCATTTAATTTTAATACTTAATGATCATATTAACAAATTTATAAACATCAATACTAAAGGCGAAAAATCTTTTAATAAAAAAATGTAAAAGGCTGCATTCCAAAACTTAATTATAATGTTTTAAATTATTATAACTATTTTTAATTTATATTTGCTTTCATAAGCTCGGTGGCTTTTTTTTGAGTTCTATTAAAATCACATTCCATCAACAAATTCTTATTAACAACAAGTGGCTTGCTTTTTTTATGGATACATAGAATCAACGCTATAGGCTTAGGGATATTGATAACGAACAAATTATGTCTACATTTGGAAACATTGGGCACTCATTGAGCATAGCTGTGGAGAGATTCATAACCATTGGAGAGATAATTGCAGAAGAAAATGTTGATATCAAGGCGGATATGTATGATGCCGCAAAGGAAGCAAGAGATGCAGGTACACCTTGTTGGGCTATAGGGTTAAAGCGAAATACAAAGCAATATTTTTTTTATAGGTAAATCCATTGAGCAACTATGCGACGTATCGCCCCTGGGAGGCATGGAGCTGCGACATCACATCGAGCCGTTGAAAGATTACGGTGCGATAATCCTAGCAGCCAGATCCCTGCTTTCATCAATTACCAGAATTCTGTTGCTAGTTGATATTATTGTTGTGAAAAAGTTGTTAACAGCTAAAAAGCGGGCTTCTGAGAGCTTAGAGAAACTAGAGTCTGTAATGAATTTTACAGAGTTTGTGCGTGCATTTTCAATATTCGGCACGGAAATGATTGAACTAGCCTACCTCACGGGTCATCACCGCAACTCGCTTAAAGAAGAGCGTCGAAGAGCGCAAATGTTCTCGGCGCGTCAGATTCTTGAGAAATCCATATCAATTTTATTGACATCGTCAAAAAATAGTTTGATACACAGTGACTGCGTTATAGTCAAGGAAAATCGAGACACAGTATTTTGTCAAATACGACGTGCGATGGACTTGATACATTTTGTGATTAAGGACAGTATTTTTGATTCAGCCAAGCATATGGCGTTTCGCAATGCACGCTGCAATACGAACTACGAAAATGAAAGTATTTACACGACAATAAAGCGCATCATTAATCTCATTAAGAAGTATAAGATACAGATGAGGCAATATGATGGCAACAGCAATAGCGAGGGCAACAACAACTCTGACGGCTTTAACTCATTATTTGACGACGACCTTTGGAAAAGTGATAATTACCATAAAGACAAGAACCTGGCGCCCATGATTAATAACACAAATTACAAAAGGCGTTTGAGCTACGAAAGCTTAGACCTCAAGGAGGATTTAACACTGGCATTCGATAAGTTGTTTGAGAAAGCACATGACTTTACAGATTCGCCTTATATAAGTCACGAACATCGAAAGAACATACTGACCTATTGCGACAATTGCAAGCTCGAATTTGATATGTATTTGAATAATTTATTGAAGGAACCACATGATAATATTCAATTGAAGTGCAGAGAGCCAGAGGTAGGGATGTTAAGTAGCCTTGAAGAGCTGTGTAGGCAGCTGGTTGTTTCTGTGTCTAGTCAAATCGCTGAGTTCCAAGAATCGCTTAAGATATGCACAAAAATTGTGAAATCCTTTCACGTACTGGCCGTATCACATGATCTAGAGAACCTTAATCAGTGCTCCAGTAAATTTCACGATTGCTGCGATCATATTTTTGACATTTGCAAATTGCTGCAGCACATTGCGCCCACAGAGCGACTTCAGGTGCATGCCAAGTGCTTGGCTATCAATTTGAGAATATATGGACCGCAGGTGTTTATTGCGGCGAAGATATTGTGGAAATATACAAATAGCAGTGCTGCAAATGAGAACTTTGAGTCATTTTCAGATATGTGGAAGTGGTTGATAAATGAGATTTCAATGATTGCCAAAAAGATTCTGGTATCGGTAGACACAAGTAAATCAGAAGTTGACACTCAAGTAGGGGTAAGTACAAGTTCAACTCACAGTTGTGTAGATGTACGTAATATTTTGGTTAATGTGCTTAATTTTTATTTTTAGAAATGTGAAGCCACAGTAAAATCAACAAAGCCATTCGCACCTGGCACAGATGAGGGAGAGCTGGAAGAATATTCAGGCATGGATGCAAAAAGCAACGGAGAAGCAGGAGCCATTCAATCCAAGTGGACGGAAGACTTATCGGATGACAATGATATCTTGAAGAGAGCAAAGAACATGTCGGCTATGGCATTTCTAATGTATCAATTCACAAAGGGTAGTGGCTCACTAAGAACCACCCAAGACTTATTTACTCAGGCGGAATATTTTGCTGAAGAAGCCAATCGACTTTATAAAGTACTTCGACATTTTTCGTATCAGGTACAATACATATATTGAAAAGTTATTAGCCATAAAATATTAAATCTGATTTATATTTTCATTAGGTACCAGCTAGTGATAACAAAAAGGATCTTTTAGGTATTTTAGATAGAGTACCGACATTTGTACAAGCACTTCAGTTTACGGTAAAGGATCATACGGTTGGAAAAGCTGCCACATTTGTAAAAGTTGACCACGTTATAAGAGAAACCAAGAATCTCATGAATGTTATTAACAAAGTTGTTTCTAAATGCTTTGAATGCGCTAACAAGGTAACTAGTAATTTTAATTATTATATTTTATTTTGAAAATATTCTAATAATTTTTTAACATGGTAAAATTTTTGATTTTGTTAAGACTGTGGCAAAGAAAGAACGCATCAGTTTTCTTTAATATCTATACTAACTATTCCTATATAGTGTACGTATGCGAAGCTTTTAATATTCATTTTTATTTCGCCTTTAAATGTTGCAACTATTAAGTCTTTGCATTCATAAAGCAAAATAATTAAACAATTAAAGTATATACTAATATTCAAAAATACTATTTATGTAAATAGTACAAACTAAACTTAACCGGAATCACTGGAGGACTAACATCGGGCTCTGTGCGAGGAGATGATAGCGTCAGCGGTGGCATGTGCGATTCAAAAGGAACAACGAGCAGTAGCGAGGGGAGCATGTGACATTACGGGATGGCTCGAAGAGCCAAGGGTGACGCCAGAAGGACAAGAGTCTCATTCTTATTGTTTTAAGTTGATCATTTACAAATTGTCTGTCATAGTTTATTAGGAGTCTATATATGTAAATCAAGTTTGTATGTATGTATGTGTATGTTAAAACAAATGTTGTGTTAAAAAAGAGCCCAATCTTTTTTCTAAGCATTGTATCACATAATCATAAGTACATGACATTTTTTATTCAATCATCAAATTACTTAACTACAAAAATTGAGGTTTATGTCTTTGACTCTTTATTAAAAATATTTACATCTCGTGCTTTGATTTAGTAAACCGAAATAATAGAGTGATGCACAATTCATGTACAAATAATAAAAAATTAAGATAAATTAATATATTATATTGAGAGCGGAGGAAAGAAAATTTTCAAAGGTTAATATTTTAACAAACGTAAATTTATTCAAAATATTGCAATCCCGTTAATGCCGAACCGCTGCACCCAGATCTTGAAGATACGAACATTACAAAAATTATGATATTACTGAATTCTTATTATGGGGTGCAATTGGGCACCGTACATACAACAGGCAGCACAAAAAGAGAACACCAAACGCAGCATTAGGCTTAACATTTTTGAAACGAACACAAGCAGTATATAAATAATGTATGTATATTTATATATATATAAAATTGGAGCCAAAAATATGGTGTCCGCGTTTACAAAAGTGCCAAAGTGTATAAAATGCCGTTAAATTTTTCTTATTGTTGAAATGTTTTCAAAGATAATTCTGAATTATTATTTTTATATTTCATAGACCAGAAAAAAGAGAATTTTTGGGACTCAACCCTTGCAATTTGAATTCAAGAATTATAAATATTATGCCCGCCAAAACAATTAGGTTACATGACAGTTGGTATCTTACCAACTCTTACCTCTTTGATTGTGAAGAGCAAACCACACTTATTTGCATATTTAAAAAAATATGAGGAATACAAATTATTCATTTCGGTAGATAAATAGCTGTGGCTTTTTTTTATCTGCAAGCACGTAGCAAAAAATCAATTTAAGTAAATATTATTCAAAGAGCATAAGATTTACTGTGGCTGTTAAAGGGTTTAAACTTAAAGATAACACATCAAAAGTTGCCACCAAATTAAAAACTGTGTCCACTTCAATTTTAATTGAACGGTGAAACTGTGATTACTTCAACTAAATTTACTAATTTTCCTTGTTCATATGACATGGGCAAAACGTTCACTTAAAAGGAAAGTAAGTTGTCCAAGTCAAATATAATGATGTGAAAGCTATGTGGCATTTCTCTGAATCGAGGACACAAACAGCGTGTAGTAGATTTTTCGTATAAATTTTTTTAAAATGAAAATCGCCTTTATATAACCCCAGGGTAATAGTCAAACACTGATAAATAAAATTACAAATTTATTTATTTTATTTAGTAGAGCGCGATATGATATACTATATTTTTCCGGCGCAAAAAAATCATAGAAGACGGCAACTTACAGCTGGCCGTGCGAAAAACAGGGAAATTCTAAATTAATCCCGCAGTCTTCTAACAATTGGCATTGCGATTTATTGACTGTCATTGCAAATGCCTATCGAACGGGGAACTGAATCTTGTTGAATTGGAATGGAAGATCAGTTGGAATAATCGGAATTTCCTTTAAATTTTCCTTTTCATCAGCTTCGTGTAGCTTCGTGCAGACGTGTTTTTATAGAACTCCGGAAAAAAATATAAAAGCCACAAGTTCAGAGTGCAGTGAGAGTGTATAACTAGTGTAAAATGCGAAAAGACGCTAAGTGCGATGAAAACTCACTAAATATTATTAAAGAATTAAATTATTGATTAATAATAGTAGAAATATAAAACGCGAAAAGACGCAAAGTGCCCGCTCAAGCCCATCGTTGCAACATTTCGCTTCCCTATCAGAGAACGGCAGGGTTGGCACTTTTTTGACACCATGGTGGCATTCACAAATCATGGGTGTGGGTAAATACGCGCGCAAGCAAAACAGAGGCATATGCCTTTACTCATATACACAAGACAAGCCTGGATGTTTCAAGTGCCGAAAAATAAGGGCAAAAGAAAATGTGCGCACACGCAAAATGCGATCAGCAGGCATATAAGCATAGGCGAGAAAAAAATCTCGCTTGCTGTCTCGGTCTGTCTGCACTGGCAGCCGACGCAACAGCAGGTAGCGAAAGAAACGCGCACATTAGGCGAGTAAAAAATAGCATGACCTTTTTTTTGTGTTTCTTCACATTCATTTTCGAGCCTTTTTGACTTACCAGCAAAAGGCTTGTAAAGGCTTATGAAAATTTTCGGGCAACAAGAGCCGCAAATTCGGCTGCTTGTGTGGGTAGAGAACGGCAAGAGTGCACGCACCACGAAAAACACAACGCGTACCCATTAGTACTGCCACACACAAGCCGAAATGTGATTCAGACCACATGCAATGACTTGTGCGTAGAAAAAATATTCAGCAGCATTGTTGCGCAGCAATTCTTTCCCGAAGCAAAACACAGGAAAAGGGTCAAAATTGTCTGCGTGCTTCTGTTTCGCTACCTGCTGCCGCGTCGCCGTCGCTGCCATGCAGACAGAGCGAGATAGCAAGCGATATTGTTTCTCGCTTATGCTTATATGGCTAGCCGATCACCTCGCGCAAATTTCCTTTGCGCTTGCTTCGTTGTGGGTAAAAAACACAACGGGACCTTTTCTCGGATCTCTCTGGGTGTTTTGTGCGCTGCTTGGGTGCGCCGCACAAGCAATTTTTTTGTTGTGTCCGTGTGCGTATTTTTTCCCGAGTTGTCATTGTGCGCGTATGGTCTCGCACTTGATTTTTGTGTGTGCCACCATTGTGCTTAAAAAGTGCCACAATTGCCGTTCTCTGGTGGGTAACACCATGTAAGTAACATGGCGATTTTAGGGGTGCGTACACTCATGCCGTTCTCTGCTCCCTATGTGTCATCGGCGGCAAGACAAGCCCCCTATGCAGGACCGTAGCCAGGGTTTCTCTTCGGGGGCCCACATTTTTGACCTATCTTCTTTTATTTTTTGAATTTACAAAAAATATTACACAACACAATGAGTAGTTTATATTATTTAAACCTCTTATTTAACTTGCCTATTAATTGCTGAAAATAGTATAAGTTCAAAATAATTTTTTTTATCAACAGAGCTAAAGTGGAATTTCTGGCCCGGGCCCCTTGGCGGCGTGGTTACTCGCTAGTGGATTCGACTTTTTAGCTCCTTATATATTGGACAACCAAAGCCAACTCCTCGACCAACAACGTAAGCGATGCCCCGCTCGTGCAGACTGGAATGGATCGCTACATTCAAATTAAACGGAAGTTAAGCCCCCTAATGCCAAGAGCGAAAATGACCCGCAGCAATATGAAAGCAGCTTCAAGCGAAAAATTTAACACCACCAATAGATTTTAAATTCTAGCAGACAACTCAGATGATCTGCCGCCCGAAGAAGACGTTAAAAAGAAGCCAAAGCCACCTCCGATATATATAGGGGAGAAAAGTTCCAATGCCCTTGTGAGCAAAATTATATACCTCATTGGACAAGACAACTTCCACATAATTTCCCTTGTACGGGGTAATATTCGTGAAACAAAAGTTCAAACGAAGTCAGAAGAAAGCCTTAGAATATTATCCAAGCATCTAAGCGACACTAAATTTTTACACGTATCAATTAAAAAGCAGTAAGGGTTACAAGTGGTCTTTAAAGGGCATTAGAATTCAAGATGTAACACCTGCAGAAATAACTCAGGCTCACATGAAATTGGCGTTTAACGCTAAAAACGGTCGTTCAACATCTTAAACAAGGGAATAAAGGCCCCAACCGCTCTTCAAGGCTGAAGGCTGGAGCCAGACAACAATACTCTTAAAAAAAAACGAAGTGCACCCTATATACAAACATTTTCTACTGCATCGTAGAATCACTGTAGAAGAAACCACATAAACGCAACGTTTTTTTTTTTTTTTGCCCTGTACAATGTATGAATTGTCAAGAATATGGCCACACGCGGTCATACTGCACACTCCGTGCCGTGTGCGATAGTTTGTGGAGAGCTTCACGACTCCGCACACTGCTTAGCAAGCAAAGACGACTTTAGTACCAAAAGGTGCAGCAACTGCGGTAGTAATCACACAGCTAACTACAGAGGTTGTCCAATATATAGGAGCAAAAAGTCGATCCTCAGCGAAGTAAACACGCCGCGCTCCGCAAATGTACGGCTTACACCATCTAAATCACACCCAGACGTCTTCTTCTCGTCGGCAACCAGATCGTCGCTTGACTCGGGATCCTCAACAAGGAAAAATGTAATATTTGCAGACGCTTTAAAATCAGGATTGGAATCCACTGCCCCAAATACATTGCACTCAAAATTACCTCACTCTGAGATAGAAATGGCAAACCATTAAACAGCCTATGGAGCACCAACAAAATAACCTTGAGGTACTGTTCTCTAGCCTACAACAAAGCGTATTGGAGTTCATGTCCTTCATGCGGACAACTATGCAAGATTTTATGCGTAATCAGAATCTCTAGATACAAATGTTAGTCTCACATCAGTCCAAATAATCAATGGCTTCTCTACGTATATCCACGTAGAATGCTAATGGCGTTTCACAACATAAACTTGAGTTATCTTAATTCCTGCTCGACAAACACATTGACGTCATGCTATTGTTAGAAACACATCTGACGAACAAAAATACACAACTTTAATTTAAGAGGCTACACATTCTATGGAACAAACCATTCCGATGGCAAGGCACACGGTGGGACTGGGATCCTGATCAGAAACCGTATCAAGCATCACCGTTACAAGGAGCTCGCAGAAAATTATTTACAATCCACAACAATAAGAATAAAGCTGGATAGTGGTAAACAACTTACCCTAGCCGCAGTATATTGCCCCCCTCATTTCACCATAACTGAAGGAGAGTTCATGCAGTTCTTCGAATCACTAGGAGACCATTTCATAGCAGCAGGAGACTACAACGCAAAGCACGCACACTGGGGATCTCGCCTTGTGACTCCAAAAGGAAAGCAGCTCTATAATACAATTATAAAAGCCAGCAACACACTCGAACACGGTTCCCCCGGTAGACCATACTGGTTAACAGACCCAAATAAACTGCCTGACTTGATAGACTTCGCAATTACCAAAAATATACCTTGAAATTTGATCAGTGCCGAAAGTCTCTCACATCTCTCATCTGACCACTCACCCGTCCTAATTAATTTACTCAGTCATCGAGTAACTGATGATCAACCGCTTAGATTGACCTCACACAAAACCAAAATGGATCTGCTATAGGAAATATATAAGCTCACACATTACGCTAAATCCTCAACGCACATGATGATATCGACAGCCTTATCAAAACACTCGAGTCCAATTTTGTCATCGCAGCCCGCATTGCAACTCCTCAAAACGCACAAGCGCCTTACACTCAAATGAAGACAAATCAGCAAATCGAGCAACTCGTTCTAGAAAAGCGATGCCTACGACGAGAATGGCAGTCTCACAGGTCACCATATGCACGTCAAAGGCTTAAAGACGCCATCCGCAAGCTTACCAAAGCGTTAAAACAACAAGAAGCAAATAGTCAACATCGCTACATCCAGCAACTATCATCCTCTTCTGCGAAAAACTCACTGTGGAAAGCTCATCCAACACTATGCCCACCAACAGAAATTGTGATGCCTATAAGAAACCAACTAGGCGGCTGGACCCGCAGTGATGAAGACAGAGCCAAAACATTTGCAGGACACCTTGAAAATGTGTTTCAGCCAAATCCTGTCACAAATTCATTCACAATACCAACATTAACAAGTGGACTCTCAGCTTCAACAAGAGCCAATGGATTTCGCCCAAACGAAATCGCACACATCATCAAAAATCACTTGAACCCGAAAAAAAAAAAAAAAAAAAAAAAAAAAAAAAAAAAAAAAAAAAAAAAAAAAAAAAAAAAAAATCACCAGGCTTCGACCAAATAACCCCAAAAATTATTATTGAGCAGTTGCACCCTCGCGCAACTCTTCAATGCCATCACCAAGTTGTTACTCCAGAGAGGATCGAAAAAGTCATATAATAATAATGAACCAAAGCCAAACAAAGGATCAGACAAAATACATCCGTCATTACAGACCATAAGCCTACTATCATGCCTATCAAAACTCTTTGAAAAATTTTTTCTGACTCGGATAAATCCATATCTAAGAATCCATAACAAAATCTCCATCACATCAATTTGGGGTTCGTGAAAAACACGGCACTATCGAGCAGGTCTATCGCATAACATCTGAAATAAGAAGCGCATTCGAAAACCGAGAATATGCACTGCAATATTCTTAGATGTATCCGAAGCATTCGATAGAGTCTGGCTAGAAGGACTAAAGCATAAGATCAGAGCAACGCTTCCTAATAATTCACACAAATTATTAGGGTCGTATCTATATGACAGGAAATTTGCAGTGAGATGCAATTCTGCAATTTCTGACGGTCCTCTCTCAGCCTTGAATATAAGGTCCAGCTCTACAATTCCGTACTTAAGTCCATCTGGACCTATGGGTTCCAGCTATGGGGGAACGCCAGCAGTAGCAATATTGATATTGTCCAGAGAGTCCAGTCAAAAATCCTTAGACCTATCACAGGGGCACCGTGGTACCGTTCGAAACGAAAACATACAGAAAGACCTAAATATTCAACCAATCAGAGATGTAATAGCTGCTAACCAATCGCACGAGGCTTAACAAGGCTGTGCAGCATCTCCCATCTTCGTCGTAGCAATCAAACCAACCCAGGAACGTTCATCATAAAACCGTCCAAAAGAACTGTTAGATAATTTTTATACACTTTGACATTTTTGTGAAAAAATTGGAAAAGGGTATCATGAAGTTGTGCAAAGACCCCATAAAGGTATGTAACAGGGCAGACCCCATAAGTATATATATTCTTGATCAGCTCGACGAGCTGAGTCGATATAGCCATGGTCGCCATGTTCGATATAAGGCAGTATGAGTGGCGTGTTTGCTCAGCAACTAAAGAGGCTAGAACAACCAAATTTGGTATGTAGGGGCTCCTATATCCAGGACAATCGCTTTCGCTCTCACTCTCTCTCTTTTTTTATTTGCTTCCTCCCCCTTCCCCCGCAAATCGAAAAAAACAATATTTAAGACAGTAAGAAAATCTGAAATAAATCACAAAATTGCCTAGTCATGTTTTCGAACCGATTGTGAACAATTTCAGAAAACGAATCGGATAAATAACCTTAGGAATTATTTACATTTGGAATTTTCAATATACACAGCGGGGTGCACGTGCTGACTGACGGCGTCATACAAACGACGCTGCTGAAGCGGCTGCGTCGCTCCTGACGCTACAGCGAAAACGAGCTGTGACGCGATAGCTGTTTTGTGTGTATGTGTTTGTGAGTGCATGCGTGTTTTGTTGCGATACCTAGTCAAAGTGTATTTAATTGTTGGTGGCGCCCAACTTTAACCTGTCCACTTGTTAGTTATTGTATTTGTATTTGTATACTTATTGTTAGTCTAGTAGAGAATATTCAATAAAAAACAGCTAAGCTTAATAAAAAAAAATAAAAAACAACTTCTTGACGGACAAACGTGTACCTTTGCACAATTTCGTAAGATTCAGTTTCCAGGCAATAGTGAGATCGTCTATTAAAACGTCCTTGTACTTTTCCTACAGTGCGGTCGGGTTCGACGGATGAAATGTGGCTATGATTATTGCAAATTTATTTATTTATTTATTTAATGTCAACTATGTACAGTCGACTATAAAAAAAAGGATTACAAAAAATATTTAATTAAATTTAAAAATTATTTAAAATTATGTTTTTGTTTAGATTGATAAACTTATAGATGGGAGTTGGTAAACAGACCCAACAGTCGTTGGAAGGATTGGGAAAACCATTCAGGTTGGGTTAGTGTTAGTTATTAATAGTTAAAAGTTAAAATAGATTCTTTTAGTAATCGTGCAGAGGCCTCTGAGTTGATAACAGAGAAAAGTTTGTTGTAATCAGCACAGAGTATTCGAAGGGTTCATGCAGTGAATAATGAGTGGTACAAACGTTAGTATAAAGGAACAAAATTTCGAGTATACTAGCAGGAACTGAGAAATTAAGTTGACTCAACAAGTATGAGGAGTTAAATTCCCCTTTAACTAATTTAATAATAACATGACGCCTAACATAATACGGCGGTTAGCTAACGATGGAAGATTAATTAAAAGTAGATGATTAGTATAAGATGGTAGATCAACTCCTGGAACCCAGTTAAAGCCTCTTAAACAAAAAAAAAAAATTTGTGTTGACAAATATTACAATGCGCACGGCCTACAAACGACAAACAAACTATCAGTGCTGTCCGTTAGATTTCATCTGAAAATGAAATATAAAGTTAATTTAGTTGATTTTTTATCTGCTGCTGTGGAGTATAATAAAAGAAAATATTATTGCAGATACATTAAAACTTTTGAATTCACAATGACTGAGGGCAGATCATTGATAAATAGATTAAAAAGCAATGGTCTAAGCCTTGGACATGGCATAGATTATACGGCACAATTGTTAATCAATTCGTACTAATAATAAACATCGATAAACAAGACAAGTAAGATACTATACTTATATATATTTAGGTCTTATTAGTTTTTATATAACATTTATAAAATATATATAATTGTATATAACAAGCAGAATTATGTATATGCACAAATATCTCTTCGCTTCTTCAGTAACTACTCAGGACTACTTTCACCAATCCCCAGTCGAAATATATTTCAAGTTGGCTTTGTTCAAGTTATAACATCAAGTTCAAATTTCGAAGGAGTACACTATTATTTTTAAAAATGTTCCTCCGCACTTCTGACAAATCAAATAAATCCGAATTATGCCCACACTATTAAACAGTAAAATTTCAAATCTAAGCAAACATCAAGGCTTACCATTTTCAAAAACAATCTATTTTCCATATAGTAAGCAGAGTGCGCGCGCTTACGCAGCAGCTAAGATACGCTGTTAACACTAAGCATATACGTGTTGTATGCTTAGTGCTGTTAACCTATAACCTATGTTTTGTGAAACACATTATTTTGATGGGACCATCCATTGTAATACATATGTACGTAGACAAATTCAGACTGAAATTTAAACTCAGATTACGCCACTGTGTATCCTCTGGATCTTAGCAGCATTAACTCTTCTGCAGACACTTTAATTTAGCTCTAATTTTACTCAATTTCATCGGTCTTTTGGTATTACAAACTCGATTTAGGTTTCGCTTTATGGTAGCTCACCAAAATATAAATTTTTCATAGGTTTTAGTTGTAACCACGAATTTACATCAGGCTTAGATTGTGGCGTACGTAGTACCAATAACCATATGCTCTGAAATGTCCATCATATGTTCGCAAGTATGCATGTGCCCTTATATATTTGCTTAAAGCTTGTGTTTGTAGAAGTATTTACCATAATTTATTAGAAATATGGTGGCAGTGACGCATGAAGTGGCATTGCAACTCAATTCTGTTATCGAATGTGTGTGTGTGTTTGCAGTATGTAAGCTTTTTTTTGTGGTTTGCCACAATATTCTTAACCACCCCCTGTTGCTCCTCTATAAACTTAGTGCAGTATAAAAAGAGCAATGCTCGGTGCAAGAAGCTCAGTCTACTAGAACTCTTCAATGTGACTTGATATTAAACAATTAAATTAGTTTACTAGTGATAGGTTTAACCAAATATGTGGTATTTGGCTGTTTACAAATTAATTAAATCTTTTTTTTTCAGATTTAGTGTCCAAAAAGGACTATCCAGTCCTTAAAAAATTCTCGAATGCTAAAAGGTTAATAAAATTTAAACAAATGTTTTTGAATAATGTCACTAAGCATATGCTTCGTGATAATATACATATAAAAGTAATAGGTCTGATGCCCTTTAAACTAAATGTGCCAACTTTTCAGATAAAAATTAACATACAAATATATCACAAGTATACAAATTTTTTTTTGTATAAGTGCATTTTATTTGAAATTAATTAGCTTTTAATATTTAGGATATATATATATATAATAAGTTTTAATGATTTTGCAATTTTTACTTTCACCAACAATATTTGTTTGTATGTATTTTTTGTATTCATTTTTTACTTCAGATACTTCAACTTCACAGCTTTCCAATAACTACATCAAGTTTCTCCAATATTCGGCGTACTTAAACGACAAAGCGTTTGCTCTGAAAGATTTGTTGAGCATAATTTTATTTAAAGAATTTGAACTCTCGAATCCAAAAAAATATCTCTATCAACAACATCTTAAAGTGAATTTAAAGAGCTTTCCCAAACGCAATTTAGATAGCCTTGGTGGGGGGCATCTAATAAAGAGACAAGAACAACTTATAGCAGATAATGTTTAGGCATTAGCAATTCCCGGTCTGCCTTATAAAGCATTACACGCATATCATTATCCTAATTATTATGCCAATATCGGATTTCTAATGAATAAATACACATATATGACTTACATTATTTATAATTTTTTTCTAATTTTATCAATCGATATAAGTTAGTGTTAAATTGTGACTTTTGGCCCCCCGGACTTTAGATATTTAGCTTAGGCCCGGGTTTGCATAAAAACCTTAACAGATCCGTGTCCATCTCTTGTATGTATTGCAGTTTTACTTAAATATGTATGTACATATACATAGTCACATCTTTATATATATATATATATCACATCTTCTGAAAGGAGTAATAAGCAGTCTTATCTACTTAATGCTTTAAATAATCAAGTTATATTATTTTGTCTAAGCTTACTTGGATAGTTTGCATGGCGACTTTATAGTAAGGTAAGCAAATATTATTGATCACTTACAGACATGGATATATCGACTCAGTTTGTCTTGCTGATCAAGTATATATATATATATACTTTGTGGGGTCTGCAACGCCTCCTTTTCTCTGTTACATACAGTTGCAGAACATCATAATACCCTTTTCCATTTTTTATAAAAATGTCAAAGTGTATAAAAATTGAAAAGAATGTCTTTAACTTGTCGGCGAGGCAAATGGAATCGATTGGACCTCGTCTGTCTGTCTGTATTATCAAAAGATGTCAAGTCCTTATAGTCCTATGTAGAGACTTCTACAGCCGACGCAGATCTAAATTGCCTTAAACGTTTTACTACGCCCCGAAAACTAAAAAATTATAAAAAAAAAATGAACAGCGAACTGAACAGGAGCTTCTTCACTGCCAAGTATGCATGGCTATGTGAGTGAGTGTGCGAGTTTTACTCAAAGTGTATTAGTAAGTTGTCTGCGGCCAACTTTGCCTTATCCATGGCCTTACATGCATACATTTTGCAAAGGCTTAAAGCTGAATGCTAAATTTATCTAATTACAGAATGATATTGCTTGGAAAACAACAAACACTCAGATGTCTGCTTTGTAAGCAACCGGACTACAAGGCGCATAACTACATGAAAACTGCCATAAACAGCACAAGTTGGAAAGAAAACATCAATGACCCCATTGCAGCACATCCTATGTTAGTAAGAAAAGATTCGTATTACAATAAGAACAATTGGAGCAATAAAATTAAACGTAACTTTGACGAGATTGACAAAGCTTCAGTCAGCTTTGGTATATTGAACCCGCTTGTCTAGCTCAGAAAATACTCAGACAATGGATACAATAATATATATGTATACACCAGTATATGAATATTAGCAAGTCGACTTTATATATATAATAAAAATTTATAATAAAAATTTATAAGTAGGATCATGAATAAAATACATTGAATTGTTATTAACATGTTTATTTATTCTTCATTAATGTTGAGTTTTGTGAAAGGTCATACCAGATCTAAATGCAGCGCTTTTTTCTTTTAATCAAGGGACTATTTAAATACAAATTACATTTGATAATTATATTTAAAACAGTATTTCAATTATATATTCTTTACTTCATTAATCAGAATTACGGCGATAGGGATAACCTATAACAATTCATATTGACGAAGGTGCATCCTTTGAATTATATCTCTACAATCATTAAAAACTCGCTTTATATTTTCTGTGTCAACTGCGCATGTGAAATGTGGGTAACAATAGTGCTTGCCGTCTCCGCTAGCAGTTGATATACGCTATAAAAAGTTAATAAAATCAAATATCTTTAATGCTCTGGATATTTCAAGCCCAAAAACATACCAGAAACTCATCACGTATGAAATATTTTGCTCTTATTACTTCAGGGTCATCATTGGATTCCATTATTGCGTCACCTAAAGAGATTTTATATTATTATTACATTTTTACCTAAATTAAGCAAATAGGAGCTTACTTGGCGTTTGATATTTGTTAAACTCGGAGAAATATTCCGACAATTTACTTTTTCCAGCCTTTATTTTCTCTGCTAACAAATCTTGCTTATTAAGAAATAGTATGATGGAAATTGTGCGTAGCCATCTAAAATAGTTTTAAGATGAAAATACATATTTAATTTGACAAACTGATTATTACCTGTTGTTCCAAATACTCTTAAATAGGTCCAAGGATTCTCGAAGACGATTTTGAGTAGGGTCCTCACGCAGAACCATGTTATAACTTGAGCATGCTGTCACAAATATTATAGCAGTTACATCATTGAAACATTGAATCCATTTTCTACGTTCATCACGCTGTCCTCCTACATCAAACATACTAGAAATAACAACAACAAAAAATGTGTGCATCGACCAATAATTATTTTATATAATTTATAGTTACTCACTGAAAATTAACTTTGTCCACCTGAAATCTTGTTTCGAATATTCCAGAAGTTAAAACACGGCACCGAAGAATATCTTGTTCATTTGGTGTATAATTTGGATTCTTAATTGTGCTTACTCGATCCAAAAAGCTTTAATAAAAAAGAATACAAAATTTATATTACAAGATACACAAAACCACTCCCTAAGGATTATCAAGCGCTATAAAATACTATGGTAACTAATATTTTACAAGCAATTCATAACAAAATATCATACATCTATAGATTTAAGAATCCTAAACAGAAAAACTAAATTTTTGAATGGAACTAATAGTTCAGGAAGACTAATCGGCTACAACTTGTTTTTAAAAGTTTTCCCTTTTCTTATAAAAAATGGCAGATAATATTGAAATTTTTCTTTATATTTAAATTTATATTCTTCTTTACATTATATTCAGCAAGACAAACTGAGTCAATAAAGCCATATCCGTATATATGTACAACAAGAGCTTGGAGACTGTCAGAGTTAAAGCAACAAAATGTGTAGTATGTAGGGTTGTCTTTTTCGAAAGCCGTTCACTTTTATTTATTTAACGATTACACTTATTATACATAACGGAAAATTAAAAAAAATTTCACACACAACCTTTATGATGTGCACACCCGACGCCAAAATTTCAGAACGATCAAATGGATAAATAATTTGAGAAACATTCACATATCAATTTTCGAAAATTCGCAATTGGACCATAAAAATATTTTACCGTAGAGAAAATCCCAGCTTATTATTTATTACCAAAAAAAAATTAAGAAGTCTAACTACAAAAAAAAAAATTATCGTTTATCAAAATCCACGAATAAATAACAAAATTATGAACCTATCAGTGCCCTGAAAAAAATTGAAAAAAAAATGTATTAATTTACAATTTTTAAAATCAAATCTAAAAATGGTGCCACAGAAATCACTTCTTGAATTTCACTCGGAATAAAACATCGCTCAATCCTATTTATGTGCCGAAATGATTTCAGCAGAATTACATATATTTCACTAGTAATTTCCGTGGCAGCCCTTAAAAAATATAATAAAGTATATTGGTTATTACCAAGTGCTACGATCGCATTCTAAATGCATATGTATATACAGAAGGGTTATGTAGTATCAGTCATAAATTAAAAAGCAACTAATTTTATGTAGGATCTCTTCTAGCGATAAAATATTTCAAGCCCTTGTTCAACTTGTTAGATTCTCAGTTTTCAGATTTACAGATGACGGATCCACATTACCCCATATAGTACATCCCCGATATTTTCCAAGTGGTCTCTTGTAACAAGACAAAATAAATAATTTTTCCATTTACATAAATGTGTTTAATAAATTAACCATCCGCATTATCTGTTATCTGACATTACTATAAACTTAGAAGTAAATATAAATATTTTTAAAGCCTGATTTATTACTTACTATTTTGCACAGTCAATTAATTGATATTCATTTGACCTCTCATAAGTTTGAAGAACCCCTTTGTCTTTCCATAACTCTTCTGTGTGTTCATAAAATTCAGGAGGATAGTTAAAGTCGGGACCTAAAAATTAAACGAATTTATGAATATTCTGAAATATCTGTTTTCTTTTGGTAGCGTTTGTATAAAATATATATGAGTGCATTGAACTTACTAGATGCATAATCCTGAATATACTCCACTCTGGGTTCATTTTCCTTCTTTTCTAAAGCTACAGGTGGATTAAGTGTGCTCATGGCTCCAGTAATAGTCTGCAAATAGAATATGCCACAATAAAAAATTAATTTGGTAAGTCTCAATGTACAAAAAAATTAAAGTTTTGTAAGTAGTTAAAAAATTTTATTTTTCTGAATAATCTTACCAATATAGCATCTCGAATATTTTTCTTAATATCATCAATTTTCTGTTTCTTTTCTTGTTCAGAAAATCCATCGACATGCAATATCCGCATTTGTTTCACTATAGTTGATTTACCGGACTCTCCCGCCCCCAATAGAAGCAGCCTATGTGTGGCTCGATAGAGCTGTTTATCTTTCTGCAATTGCCTGGATATGGCATCGCTTCTGCGCTTTCGACTCTTAGAATCATCGGAATTTACATCTGATTCTTTTGCTGCTGGCGAACCAAAACAACCCATAGCAGCCCAAGGAGTCCACCAGCACGTCGCTCGATTCTCTTGGTTAGCGTCGGGGGACTCAGCACCCCTGGTACTTTCTCCGTTCTGCTCCAGTATAGCTGTGTCTTTTAAGTAGCTTACGATTTTTATTTAAAAACCTAGATTTTATGTCTGTATCGGAGTTGCTTGAATGATCCCGTCAAGAGATAGTTCAATAACAACCTGAATAAAATAAAATAGAAATGAGTAACAATCAATAAAAATAAGTAAAAAAAAAAATTTGTGTGCATATGCTTTCCTTAACTTTACAGACTATCTTATATTTGCATAAGCGAATATTTATTATAATATAGTTTTCATTGTATTCTCATCTCAATCTGATTTACATATTCATGTATACAACTGTGTACATGTATATGTATATGTAAGTTTGCAGGCATATGTAAATTTGCAAGCATAATAAAGTATGTATGTAGTATACGTATCTAAATTATATCCTCATTCTTGTAGGAGTATATGATTATTTTGATATCTATCTTTACAAACACATACATTCATATGATCACATTTATATTTTTTGCATCAAATCGACGCCAGTTGATATATAAAACATGGTAAACTTGAGCATCCAAGGTACGAAAATATCCATTAAATGTTTGTTGAAATATCGAACGATAGCAAGCACGAATATCCTCCGATAGCTCAGTGTAACAGGTGAAGAAGTGGGCGGGATGTTTTGCGCATACAAATACTCTGAAAGAGCACATATGTACTTACACATACATACACATAGATACCACCATCAGTTTGCTTTAAGGAAGTATACGCGCACATAATTGACAAGCATACCTACAAAATATAGCTACATACATACATGTTTATGTATGTGTACATAAGATTATATGTAAGCATATAATTTTTTAAAGCACGCAAGCGAGGATATTCATATGTATACTACATACATAGATATATAGGAATATTTTATTATATTGAAGTAAATCTTATGTATGTATGTATGTACTAATGTAGACATGTATGTATATACGTAAAATTTTGCGGGGGAAGTTAAATACATGCATACTTATTGATATACATATATGCATGAATTGCATGTATTTTTGTACACATATATCTAAGTTACAAAGAGTCTGTACAAAAAGTATCTAAGACTACAATGATTTTTATAGTGTTAAGAAAAGAGAATGCTTGTATCAAATAATTATTGTATACCCCGAAAAATTCTATTGAGTCGTGCAAAAACATACAGTCGCAGATGCCTATGACTTTTCAGTGGTATTTGTATATATATATATATTTATATATTTGTATATATACATTTATATATTTTATTATGTATGTACACACAGTCAGATACGTATATATAAATATATATATCATATATGTATATACATAGTTGTTACATATGTCATACACAGGTAAGCAAATTCATTAAGTATAACATTTTATTTATATGTTTTATCTACTATTGCTTTTAGTTTTTAATTTTTTTCAGAATCGAATCACATCTCTCTCTATCTCTCTTTTGCTCGCTCTCTCTACAGGCGAGCTCAAGGGCCGCGCACGTATTACATACATATTTACACAAAATAAGTATTTAATAAATGGTTTTCTCCATAATTTTTGGAATTTTATAAGCCACTATTAGCTGAGTGAATAATACATTCATTCATTTATGAAAGCGATATCTTGAAAAATCTACCTTGATTACACATAAAATTTGCAAATGATTTTTAAAATTTTCACATGTGAGTAGCGCAAAGCGCAGAAGTTATATATATTTATTTCCGGAATTTTAAAGTTGTGTTAACGATGTACATTTGAATTATATTCAGTTTTAAATTTATTCTCAGCAACCAAAAAAAAACTCACTTTTATGTATTTTTATTTTATGTATCAACTTAGAGATGTACTATCGTCGATACTTTCAAAGCGAATATAGATAGACGCAAAGAGTTGCATTCAAACATTATATCGGTAGGAGCAATTAACCAGTTCCACAATCTTAAAACCAACATAACGCCAAAACTCGCGCAAATATTTACGTAATTTATTCTAAGACTATATAATAAATGAAAATGCTGTTATAATTATTATTACTATAATTATTATACGATATCATCGATTTCAGAATATTTTCGATTTTATATCGATAAGCAGGGCAGGTGACATACACGTTTCGAGCATTTAATCTTTATATTTTTCAATTTAAAATGAGAAAAAAGCATTCAAAAATGTGCTTCGGTGTAAATAAAAAAGCTGGTGCCGTACGAAAGAGCAATCACTTTGCCAAAAACAATAATTTTATGCAGAGAAGCAGGACCATGGAAAAAAAAAATAGAACAGAAATTAGTTTTCGGAATGAATTCAATCAACTTCAAATTGATGTGGCTGATCCTCCATCATTAAATAATGAAGAGACTGGATTTTACGAACAGCTTGTGAATGGCTACCATGGAACCAATTCAGGTAAGAAAAAAAACCATCCAATTATCTTCAGTCATTAAAATTTTAATAAATATTTTAGCTATATCAGTAAATGAACTCGACAAGTGTTTTCCAATGCCTCGAGAAAATAAAACTCGTAATGATAGTGAAGATGTTAAGTATGGTGATCTTGAGCAGAAACCATTTAATACGTTTGCCAAACGTTTTAATTACGAAATTACGGCAGATGATATTCCAATATTGACTGCAAGAAAAACAAAAACAATAAAATGTAAATGGGCGGCACTTGGAAATTTTAAAGTTGAAGTACCGGACATCAACGCCAATAAGATATTGAAGAGCGAGTATAAGCCACGAAAAAAAATTTCTTGTGCTGAGGAATTTCAGAGTATGGAAGTTAAAAGATCTATGTGTACAAATGTCTCTTATCCCTTAACCCAACTTCAAACGGAACTTTTTCAAATCGTAAATAATTACCTGGATTTATATTATCCGCAACGAATTCATGATAATGCAGAATCAATACGCTACGTATACTGCCTTCATGCCTTGAATCACATGTTAAAGAGTAGATCACTTATTTTACGAAACAACGAGAAGGTAAATGGACTTTCGAAATCCACGAAACGTAATCCAAAGGATATGGCAATACCAGATAGTTTTAGGGATCAAGGTCTTTCACGCATGAAGATTCTTATCGTTTTACCGTTTCGAGACTCAGTCTTAAAAACGGTAAACATTATGGCAAAGCTATTGGATGAAAGTAGTAAAGGTAAGTAAATGTTTTTTTAAAATAAATGTTACTGTCTGGATAACTAATATACTCATTTCATGCCCTAAACTCAGGCAAATATCACCAGATAGCGAAGTATGAACGATTTTTGGCGGATTTTTCTGGCAATACTGTGTATCTTCCGAAAACCAATCCAAAGCCACATGACTATGAACAGACCTTCAGTGGCAACACAGACGATAATTTTAAAATTGGCATTCGACTGGCGAAAAAAACATTATCTCTATATACCGATATTAATAATTCGGATATACTGATTGCATCACCTCTGGCATTGCGCATGATAATTAATGATAAGGATCAAAGCTTTGACTTTCTAAACTCAATCGAGTTGCTTATCATTGACCAAGCAGAACTCTTTCTGGCACAAAATTGGGAAAATCTTATATACACACTGGATCATCTACATCTACAACCACAAAGCTTGCCAGATATTGACTGTCAGCGGATACGAGCCAGCTGCCTTAGCGGTACCTCGCGATTCTATCGACAAACATTGTTTTTCTCTTCGCATGAACTGCCCGAATTTCGTGGACTGTTCAACAACAAGTGTGATAACTACCAAGGCAAAGCTCGAATTGCAAATCATATCGAACACGGCGATATACGCAATGTACTCACGCCAATTCAGCAAATTTTCCAACGCATCGATTGTTCAAGCGCTGAATCTGCTTTCGATGATCGCTTTCAGTACTTTGTGCGAAATATTGTACCACAATTTAGTAAATCTATATATTCGCATTGCTTGCTTTATGTGCCGAGCTACTTTGATTATATACGCTTACGAAATCATTTCAAAAGCGAAATGGTCAATTTTGTTCAAATTAGCGAGTACACGAAAAAAGAGAAAATTTCCCGGGCTAGAGATATATTTTTTCATAGTGGTGCAAAGGTTATGCTTTACTCAGAGAGAGCACACTTCTTTCGACGCACGCGAATTAAAGGTGTGCGTCACTTGATTATGTATCAGCCACCAAATTTTCCAAATTTTTATTCAGAGATAATAAATCTAATGCTTGAATCCAGCCAAAATCCCAGGGATGGCTTGCAAGATGCAATGAGCGTTAAGATACTCTATACGAAATATGATTTATTAAGCTTAAGTAATATTGTGGGCAATGAAAACGCTCTAAAATTGAGCACAGCTGCCAATAGTTCTTATATGTTTTCAAATAGTTTATAAGTTACAAAATACGAATTTTGTGTTATTTAAAGACATTAAATTTGTTAATTTGCTTCCAATTAAAATAAAGACGCTTTATGTACAACACTATTTTGCCGACCAAATTACTTAAAACTAATGAAAGAATGTACCATGTATTTTATTATCATCACATGGCTGATAAACTCCAAAATACTTACCAATTACCTAATTACCTGAACTATCAGTTGATATGATATACAGCGTCTGCCGTATAGTATCTTTTTAAATTTTGAGCAATGAAGTTCTGCACGCGATTGCAAGTGCTTAAGCTGTTGGCGTGGCTGCTGTTCACCTGCATTGGATTCAAGCTGGTCATGCTAAAATGGAGATTAATGGATACTTATCCAGCGTCCTACAATCGCCTATCTAGTAAGTTATTTCTCACCAGGCAATATTTTTTATAAGTTTTTATAAGTTTATTTAAGTTACACCAGCGCAGCAAATTATAAATTATAGTATGCAACCATCAAATGAGATGCATCAATTGGAGCAGCTTCTGCAGGCGAATAAACAACATAACTGGTCTCCTGGTTGTGCGCCGTATCCGCTGTACGACAATTTGCACCTGGAGCAAACTTACTTTCAGTTTGTTCAAGGCGGCAATGATACCTACCACTTGTATAGCGCGCACTACGATAACCGGAAAGCAGTGGCGAATGCACCACGCGTTGTAGTCCTGGGCATGGTCAGCAATATCCTAGGACCTTATTCTGATGGATATTGTCAGCTGTGGTATGAGCATAGTGACCGGCCGGATATAGTGCCTATGCTTGCACCAGAAATTGTTTGGTATAAGGAGTGGGGTCATGGTGGGACGCACGTCTATCCCGCACTCATGACTTGCCCACTATTGAAAAGTCCGAGAAGGTATCGCGTGCCGCAATTAGTGTCCATAGTATTTGGGGAGCCCTGTGCGAAGGCTAACAATGCGCTACTTGTGGGATATGAGGCGCCGCAGAGAAATCGTTCTACGCGCTTTGCAGTTTGCGTTAAGGATCTCGAATTTCCTAAGGAGGACAGATCAGATCGCTTTGTGGAGTGGTTGGAGCTGATGCGACTGCTGGGTGCGGAACGCGTAACGGCTTATAACACAGGCGCCGATAAGTTGATGCCTAACACTTGGCGCACACTCAACTTCTACGCCCAGCAGGATGGCTTGTTGCAGTTGCGTGATTACAAACTGCTTGAAGGACATCCTCTGCCGGGCGACAACTTTTGGCTGCTACGCTGCCTAAATGAGGTACTAATGTACTTAGATTGCTTGTATCGAAGCATGTACAACTTTGACTATGTGGGTGTATTTGATGTAGATGAGGTCATCATGCCTTTGGGCAAGTTTCACAATTGGCACACCCTGCTGGAACATTTAGAGCAGAACAGTAGCTTAAGCACCGACAATTGCAAGGCACGCACCAGCTATTGCTTTCGAAATGTGTACTTCTCCAAGGAGCTGCCAGAGGATGAGACACCGCCAGCTAACTTCTATATGCTGCGTCATGTGAGGCGCGTTGCTCAACACCTGGACACCGTTTCGGCCATCAAGTGTCTGCACTCCACCGCCTACTCAACCGCAGTGCACAACCATTTTACCTTTTACTGGGAGGAAGCTTGCGGTCCCTTTGACGTACCCACCGCAATTGGCCAGATGCAGCATTATCGGGAGCCAGATATCAAGGAAACGCTAACGTTACCCACACCAGTGCGCGATGACAATATTTGGCGCTTTAAAGATCATCTCATAAGCAGGGCACATGCCATACATCGTCTACTTGGTGGTGGTAACTTGCCTTAGCATCTATTTTATTACTTTCACTGTTCATAATATTTCAATTCGGTTTATTACAATTTTATGAATATTATAAAATCGCCTATCTGACACGAAACTTCATTTAATTTTAATCAACTATTTTATTGTTGTTATTATTTTACAAAAAGTAGCACTTATTATTTTCCAAATACCAACATGAACTTTCAGCTATTAAAAATTTGAAAATGAAGCCAAAAGACATTTTACAGATGTGTTGTAATAAATATTTATTTAATTAATTTTTACTAACCCAAAATTCAAGATAGTTTGGCATTACTGTCTAAATCAAATAAATAATTTTATTTCAAGTTGGATTAAAAATTGTAATTGCAGGTAACAGGGCTTGTCTGAGCAATTAATACAAGATTGATAAAGGTATATAAATCTCTGTCGTCCTTCAGATAAAACTTCTTCGTACTTTTCGTTGTATTGGTTTCAAAACCTATCGACGACGGCATCAGGAACTAATAATAAACAATATGATCCGTTATTACCAATGCAAAATTGCTATTTAGAATTTAGCCAATGCGAGATTGCAAACAAAACTTGTAGTGGGCGGAGTACAGGATGGCAGGACATCAGCGGCATCAACTGTAACTTAAGCTCTAAGTTATAAAAGCACTATGAAAAATAGTACACCAGGAATCGGGTTTTGATGTTTATATTTCGTTTTTATGTTGTGGATATCTTACATGCTGAATTTCAAAACTGAATTCAATCGTTTTATTTTTTTTGTTTGAGTTTGTGTGTCAAAATATATGATAGACCATAATGTACAGAAAATGTTGTCTTAAGACTCATAAAGAGCTTTGGCACACGTTCGCGATAAGATTGAACAACTTCACATACTTTTTTTTAAGCAGGGATGGACTTAATTTATGTTAAAGTAATCAGGTTGTCATCCAATTAATGAAATCGGGGATTTACTGTATGAAAATAAGAATTGATACATATTATAGAATATCAGATTGCAGCGGACATTATCAATTGTTCTTTCGGTCAGCGACAGCAACAGCAAGTGCAAGAGCGAGCGGGCATTCAAAAAGCTTGACACAAAAGATAGGGATAAGAAAAAAAAGCTCGGAGCACCAACCACTGATCAGTTGAATGGGTTGTCAGGCGCACGCGGTTCAGGTTATTATATTGTAATGATTAGGTTGTATTTGTAATTGTTGTTTATTAAATTCACAGCGTCTTTAATTTTATATAACAAAAGTACATAATGTAAATTTTCAATGAATTTGCTTTAAGTTGTTAAAGATGCTTAATTTATCTCCTTTTGAATTTTGTTCTTTGTTCTTTGATTTCATGTGTGCCTATATATTTTTGAAATGAAAAACAAATTATAAGCTATACTACCACTTTAACCTAACAAAGACATAAATTGTTTCTAATTATGTGTATACCGTAGTTCAAGAGTAAAAATACTATAATATACTCTCTCTCTCTCTCTCTCTCTAATTTTTACAAGTTTGTATCCACAAGTACCTTGGTTGAGTCTTGGAGCGCATAAAACGTATCTAATTGATCGAAATGTTATAATGGAGACTCGAAGTAAATCAGTTTTAGTTTAGATAATACACATTTGGAAATAACAAAATTAGATAAAATTGAATTGGTTGATCAAGAAAAACTGTTGCGCTTTGGGGTGAGGGGGAGTTACTTATATACTATGGAATGAATAATCCAATTAATTTTTTAATTATAAAACAGATATCTATGCCCGAAATAAATCTACTAAATACATACATAAATAAATTGAATATAAAAATATTTTTCCTTTCTATCCGAAGATTGGGTTCGCTTACAAAATAGTCTGGATATATTGTATATTTATGTATTGAACATTTAATAGTTTCTTATAGATTGTATATAATGACTCCTAATTGAAGAAATATGTACAAAGTGCAAATTTCGAAATATCGTACAATAAAAACCCTATATTTTGTTATTAAAAAATATAATAACATACATTAGATGTGCACAGGAAAATTTCTGCTAAAATAACTGAAAATTGTGGAATTTTAATATAATCATTTCATAGAACTTGTAGTATGCGGTTTTAGCCAAATTTAACTTGAAGTATGTATTCCAAAGCGCGCTATATGTAGTCTAAAGCATTGTATGTACATAAAGCAATGCCAAGTGATAAGTATGTATGACAAAGATAAATTAATTGTTAGACCATAAATTGACCAGTAACTTAACCGGTGTAAGGAACAAATTCAAATCAGTCCCTTATCAAAATATTACGCGCAAAAAATATTTTTTTGTTTTGTTTTTTAGTAGTGTGTATATGTAATCGGAAACAAATCTAGATGAGGGTTTGAGTCGTTACTTTAGGTATTTTCTTTTCGTTTTCTTATTTTTTGCATTTATATTTAGTAACATATTTATGCTAGTTAATTAGATGATGTTTGGGCTTATGAATTTATAATTATATATAATTTTTAAAGCATCATAGCGTAGAGCAGGCCAAAGAAAACAGCCCACATTAACACAATCCCATGCATCTTATATATAGGACTCTCACCATCTGCGATTTTTCTAGCAACAAACTTCAATGTTTCATCTAATAAAACTACAGGAATAGAGAATTTCATCACAGTTATCCATTCCTCTGCAGACAACGGTGTCACTTGGAAGACGGTCTGTAAAAAATCAAATCAAACAATAAAATTAGAAAAGTGTAAGGATTATTGCAGAAAATATCAAATTATATTCTCTGTTTCGACTTACAGAGAGAACATCAACATAAAGAATAACAAAGTGAAGAGTGAAGGAAAGGGCCATTGAGCCAATCAACCACAAGTTGCACCATGGTGGCATTGTTATTAAAGATTGATTCTCGGATAAGCTGCAAAGACGAAGAGATTAATTATAAAATGCTGAAGATTTAGTTTCAGGTTAATTTCACCTGTTCATGGCATTCAACATTTCAATTGTGACCAGCACGGACAGAGCCATGGTCATGGCATGTGGATCACTAAAGATTTTACAGTCAACACCCTTGAATTCATCGCCACCGCCCAGACACGACAGATGATGCGTGAGTTGCCAGTATGTAAGATGTGGTCCCTCTGCTGAGAAGATAAACCACCAAGCAGCGGCACCTACTGTAGCAGCGCCCACATAGAAACCAATAGCCATGTAACTATATAAATTAATTAAAAATCGAATTTAAAATTGATGAATGAAATTCAATGGATGTGTTCTAACCGGAAGAAGAGCCAGCCGGAAATTAATCCTTCATCTGCCTTCCTGGGTGGTTTTTCCATGATGTCCAAGTCGGGAGGATTGAAGCCAAGGGCTGTAGCTGGAAGACCATCCGTAACCTAAACGAATAAGGCGTTAGAATATGCGTAATGGTGGACTTAGTATTAAACGAACCAAGTTGACCCATAGGAGCTGAACTGGAATCAAAGCTTCGGGCAATCCAAGAGCAGCAGTCAGAAAAATAGAAACCACTTCACCAATGTTGGAGGAAATCAAATAACGGATAAACTGTTTCATGTTGTTATAGATAGCGCGACCCTCTTCTACAGCAGACACAATTGAAGAGAAGTTATCATCAGCCAAGACCATCTCGGCGGCAGATTTGGCGACGGCAGTACCAGAGCCCATGGCAATACCAATCTCAGCCTTCTTCAGAGCTGGAGCATCGTTGACACCATCACCAGTCATAGCAGAGATTTCATTCATGCCTTGCAAGAACTCAACAATCTTCGACTTGTGCTGAGGTTCCACGCGCGAGAACAATCGAGAGCGTGCAACGGCAGCCTTCTGCTCAGCAGGCGAGAGATCATCAAATTCACGACCTGAATAGGATTTGCCAGTGGTATCTTCATCCTCAGTGAAGACGCCAATGCGACGGCAGATAGCTTCAGCGGTGGCCTTGTTGTCACCAGTGATGACAATGACACGAATGCCAGCAGCACGACAGCGCACAATTGAATCAAACACCTCCTTGCGTGGAGGATCCAACATGCCCACAACACCGACAAAAGTCAGATTCACCTCATACTGATAGAACTTTGTAGAGTCGCCCAGATCCATTTCCTCAGGACGCATGGGGCTATCGGCAACGGCAAGTGCCAAGCAACGAAGTGTGTCACGTCCGGTACCATACTGTCCGGTAAGGGCCAGAATCTTTGATTTCAGTGCGGAAGTCAGTGGTACCTTGGAGGTGCCAACGCGAGCATGTGTGCACCGCTCCAACACACCTTCAGGAGCGCCTTTAACAAACAGTTTGGGGCCAGTGCCAAGGCGAGAGGCCTTCAGTGGAGTGCAGTAGGAAGACATGGATTTACGATCGCGGGAGAATTCTAAAGTGAACTCCTTCTTCCATTTGGTTTCAATCTCGCCACGGCAGGCAATAGCAGCTGAGCGGCGATCAAGTCCTGACTTGTTTACGTTGAAGGAGTTCAACTTCTCGGCAAGCACAATTAGTGCAGTCTCAGTGGCCTCACCGACCTTCTCGAAAGCCTGCTTAAACTCGTTATAATCAATGGCAGAGTCATTGCACATGATGCAGATGGTTGACAGTTCTTGTAGAGCATCGTAGTCGCTAGCCTTAACGCGCTGGCCGCCCAGGAACAGCTCACCAATAGGTTCATAGGTGGAACCCGTCAATTCGAATTCAGTGAAGCTGCTGTCGCTGCCCTCGACTTTGTCAAAGATAAACATCCGCGAGACAGACATTTGATTGGTGGTAAGTGTGCCGGTCTTATCGGAGCAGATGACGGATGTGCAGCCCAAGGTCTCGACTGATGGCAGGGAGCGCACAATAGCATTTTTCTTGGCCATACGACGTGTGCCCAAAGCTAAGCAAGTGGTGATGACAGCGGGCAGACCTTCGGGAATGGCGGCCACAGCTAAAGCAACAGCAATTTTGAAGTAGTAAATGGCGCCCTTGATCCAAGAACCGCCATGAGCGGGATCGTTAAAGTGCCCAATGTTAATGGCCCAAACAGCAACGCAAATAATGGAAATCACCTTCGACAGCTGCTCTCCAAACTCATCTAATTTTTGCTGCAGTGGTGTCTTGATTTCCTCAGTCTCAGACATCTCAGTACGGATCTTACCAATGGCGGTGGACAGGCCAGTGCCAATAACAACACCACGTGCTTTGCCAGCGGCCACATTAGTGCCGGAGAACAGAATGTTTTTTTTGTCCTGATTGACAGCGCGTGGATCTGGGATGGCATCGGTGTGCTTAATGACAGACACAGACTCACCGGTAAGAATGGACTGATCAATTCTCAATGTGGTTGAGTAAATGTGAGTGATGCGAATATCGGCCGGGATCTTATCACCTACAGACACTTCGACCAAGTCTCCTGGCACAATCTCTTTCGCTCTAACTTTCTGAATTCCAGACTTGTCCTGACGTACCACTTTGCCCATTTCTGGCTCATATTCCTTTAGAGCTTCAATTGCGGACTCGGCATTTCTCTCCTGCCAAACACCGACCACAGCATTTGCTATCAGAATAAGTAAAATAACTAAGGGCTCTACAAATGCGGTGAACGTATCTTCGTGTTCTTCAAATAGTGCTAATACCTTGAATGACAAAACAAATGGAAAAGTATCTATAAATAAACTGAAAACAAAATATTCATGGAATTATTTGCTTACAAATGAAATAATGGCTGCCAAAAGCAAAATCTTCACCAGAAGATCGTCGAACTGCTCTAAGACTAATTGCCAAATAGTTTTTCCTATAAATTAAAAAAAGTAAATATATATACACATATGTGTGTTAATATTTAAGCATATTTAAGCAACTAAGCGCTTGTCATAATTTCTCACCTTCCTCAGTTGGCAACTCTGTAAAGAAAAAACACACAGAGAAAAGATAATATATTTAAGGTCAACTTCTCTCGAAATATGTTTAGTTATTCACCATTTGGTCCGTATTTCTTTTGGTTGGTCTTGATCTGATCAACGGTTAGCCCACGCTCAGCGTCTGTGCCATAGAAATTAAGACATTGTTCGACGGTTTTCGCGTGACCGTCTTCCATTTTAATTTGTTATCCTCCACGTACAGTAGCCTTCAATAAATAGATTATAACAATATTATAAGGAACATCATATTTTACTTGACAGTTAATAAATTGTTAAGAATTCTAACATCGGCTCTCCAGCTAAAAACAAAGAACGCCTAATCTGTTCCTTGATCATTCAACCCCAACAAAAATAATTTGCAAAAAATACATTTGTATGTACATGCATTCATATACATATATACATATGTATATAGTAGCTATGTACATAGGTCTGGATACTTGCATGATTTTGTTATTGAACAACTTTCTATTTTGAGATACACAGCACTTTGTGCATACTATTATTGTATAAAGTTACAAAATTATTGCAATAGTTTAGAGCAATAAACACATCAAGTTGTTGCAGATAATAGATAGATATGTAGATAATATACATACATATGTATGTATGAAAGTAAATATTTATGTATATTGATTGAGAAATTAAATAGTTATGCTTGCACATACATAGCTCTCAATTGTTAAAAGTGCAAATATATATACATAGTTCGCTAAGTACACGTACTTACGGCCAATAAGCATTTGTATGGATGTGTCTCGTTAGATACACGTGTGTACATGGCATGTACATATATACATACATATGTATTTATGTTTGTAGAAATGTCTACTGGAAGGTGCGTATTCTCATTATGGATAGCACATGCCAATTTATACGTCACATGCATATCTATATATACATATGTATGTACATAATAATAATATACATAATATGTACATAGTTTTACTTAGCTATTAAAATACTTGTGCAAATATACATAGATGCTAATTCTTTCGTTACCAATGCTGGAGCTGGAGTCAGAGCCAAGGGGTTCAGTCTCTGTATTCAGTTGATATAAGCTGACTTATGAGATTCACACACGTGTCACTTTTATTTTTATTCTAGGGCAATATTTGCTTGACAGACCCGTTTAGAATGCAAGACGAAAATTTATTTACAGCTATCCAAATCGGGTAAAAGCTCACTACGTGTTAAGTACTTTATTTTCAGTGCAATCAAAATGCGTCTTTATATATATATATATATATATATCTATGTATTATATGCCCATGGGGCTGTTTTTTTGTTCTAAGCCCATATGTGTGAACTGTGATAATAATGCAGTTGTAGGCCGTACATTAACTAAATTTTCCGGCGTTTTGGAATGACATGACAATATCGTTGTCAGAGTTGCACCTTGACTTATCGATATATCGATATTGGCGAAACTTAGCCGAATCTGTAACTATTACCACTAAGCATGTATGCTTAGTGCTATTACGCTCATAAACATGTTAGGATGCAAATTATGCTAGTTTCTTATATATTATAAAAGCTATTACATATATGAAATTCAATTATGTCGTCCTGATTTCTATAATACATCAATATTTATTACATTACGCGATTTCGATAAATATTGACACAATTTTTAGTAGTCAATTATTTTAAAATTTAAGCACTAAGCATAGCATATGCTTTGTGATTTAAGTAAACCAAACCCATTTATACTAAACTTCTGTGTATGTATGTACATACTACATACATACATACATACATATGTATGTACAAACTTGATGGAAATTTAATGTGTTAGTGTCAATGCAATGACAATGAAAATATCAGTTTTTGGGAAGTATTATGAATTCATATTATTAATATGCACATCATTATGTGAGAAAGCACACACCCATGTTAATTATGTATGCGTATATGTATGTATGTACATTCATATGTATGTATGAACATATGTTCATAGATCAGTCGACACATGTCAATGCTACACACACATACATAACGCATATGTATATGAATTTTAAAAAAACACACAAATATGCATACGAAGTATGTTTGCACATACATAGGCACATCAATATATAATTTTGGGAAGCAGAATTTCGAGTCTAGATATCCAGCTATAAATAGATCCTTAGCTGGCAGCCTATACATGCACAAACATGTACATATGTGTGTGAATATTCATAAAAATCTAAATATGTATAGCCCATACATATGCAAATTTATTCCTAAATACATACATATATAATTCTATTTCTGTGTGTGCGTGGTGAATATTTTAAAACGTTTTAAAGCACACCTGCTTCACCAAAAGTTGTATTACAGTGGCTATAATTGCATAATGAATTTGGCTACACAAGCATATACATACATAAGCATATTCATACATACATACACACAAATGCAAAAAACAAGTACAGTAATTGTATACATATTTGGAATCGAATCTTGAAGAAATTAATGCATTTTTATATTTAAGTAAATTACTTGGGGACGGGAATATCTAATTCTTAATAAAAAAAATGTAATACTTTAAGGTGAGTCGTAATTTTGAATGTATTACGCGATCACCACACTTGACACATGTATTAATGTATCTTAATATGGTTAAATAATATGTACTGAATTGAATATACAGATACATACATAGTATACATATAGGTCTAGGTTCGATTTTATATCCAGGCTATCAGTGTGAACCTGTGAATTGTATGTACATATGTATGTATGTTGATAGATGGTGTATAATAGCATGATTGTTTAAATAATTTGCATTAAACATTTGCATAGTTTACAACTTTCAGGAATTGTCGAGATCACTTTAATACACAAACTATATACATAGGTACAGATAATTTGTAAAATATTTTCTTTCAATTTTTGCATTAATTGCATTTATGTATGCATATGTAATTCTTTTGCGATCGCGGATTTTTAAATATTTAATTTTTGATATATGTATGTATATACATATATGTATGTATGTACTTATATTTTCTTTTCCCAATGTATGTATGTACATATGTATGTAAATCTGGATGTGTTATGTAACTTGCATTTTTTATGTAATTTTGGTTTTTTACACTTGGCTGGGTCAATCTTTTATTTTGGAATTGTTGCAATTATAGGCAACAAAACTTACAATTTTTATTCTTAAACAAAAGTTCCGTATTATACAATGAATATTTTTTTCAGTCGAGGAGACCAAGAGCTAACACAAAGATCGCGCTATTATAACGATCAACGGCAACTGAACGCAAGGAGAACGCTGCCCGATGAGAGTGTGTCTATTTGAATTACAAAATTCATATACATTTTGGCAAAATTCCCAAAACTAGATACACTCTCCTCTATTTTGGCTTTGGCCCGGGAAAATACTTTTAGCACGCACAAAACTTTTAGAGGCTCTTACCTCCACCTATTCAATATTTTGTGATTGTCTTTGTGAAACGATGTGTATGTACATTATGAATAAATACATATGTACATATGTATGTATGGTTGTCTGTATATTTATGAATCTTTGTGCATGGGAAAGTATTTGAATATCAACAAACATACACATACAGTGTATAATTGCTATGCTGTATAATAGATCACATATAAAATATACGTTCGATCCCAATTCTCAAGAGTTATAATGTCGTAACACTAAATGTTGCAACGATCAAGCAAAAGCTTAGTTTCTTTTCAAGAGTAAGAACTATTTGCAAATTTATTACATATGTATGTATGTAGTATAGATAGATAGTATAAAACTCTCATTTATTCACCTATGTATCTAAAACTCAAATTAAATTGATTTAGTTTACTGTACTTCTTAATGAATTTGTGTGGGAATGTAGCAGGCTTGGGTACGAATTAACAAATGCATACATATGTATCTTTGAACCTATTTATGTAAAACACACGTGTAAACATAAATTATGTACAAATTTAGATACCTATCGGCTGTACTGCATTGTCTTTGTTATTTTAATTACATTTAAATATGTATGGCCATATGTCCCTGCTGTACAGACTCTAGTACATCATACATACTTTTGCCAATACGTACATACATACATATGTATGTACATTATGTATGTACATTTATGTGCTATTGCAGAGCGTATTTGTCACTATATAAGGAATTGAAGGACGCATCTGCGACCTCATAAATTAATATATGAACATACATACAAATGAATATATGTCTATGCATCTAAACACGCACACACACACACACATATGCACATGTATGTCATACTGGTATACTGCCACATCTAAGTGTAATAAGTATGTTTCTAATTTGGCATAACGTGCAGGTATGTAAACTTTTAGCACCAGATAAATTTTTCTTAGGGAAAAATAAATCTTTCACTTTAAACAATGTTAAAATAAAACTTCATAGATCTTTGGTTATGCGCCAACTTAATGAGGATAGCTTTTCAACATTTATGTACAGAAGCACTTTTCAATATCTTGAAAACTATGCATGCAATTAAAAAATTTGTGTTCACAGTACACTGTTAGAGTGTAGAAGTGTGCAAGCTATCTTTGGAAAATATTGTACAGAAATTTATTTGCCAATATAGTTCTATTCCTATTTCTAGTTCCTACTACTAACAATAACACTAAAAATGTCCACTCGAGTGCATTTCAGTTGCTTAAAAATAGTCTTGTAACGTTTGTATGTATACTATACTAACCATTATAGCTTACATATATATATGTATATATGTATATATACTAAAATCATATATATAAGCAAATTGGTGCTCTTTTCTAGAATGCTTTTCTCAATTTATGCAATACATATGTAGCTACAGTCTGCGTCACATGAATGGGATCTTTATTAGTTATTTACATATGACACTTTACATGTTAGAATATTCGTTCTATGGACTTTATCTGTAATTTAAACAAATCGGGGTAGAAGTGTATATTGATCCTTTATAAGAACAAATTTATAAATTCGTATACGTTTATGTATAACAATTTAACATTCACATGTTTCCTTATTAAATAAGTTGGCAATCAAATTTTCCAGCTTAACAGTGTCTACTGCAAACTTTCGGATGCCTTCAGATAATTTATCGGTTGCCATGGGATCTTCATTAAGTAACCACCTGAATTTGGGCTCGTCAATAGAAATTTTCTCAATATTTTGATTTTTTGCATTTGCCTCAGACAAATACCGAGTGATTGAAGTACTATCATTTTCTAGTTCCTTTAGCAAAGCAGGACTTATTGTGAGCAAATCACAGCCAGACAATGCTTTAATTTCTCCAATATTTCGGAAAGAAGCACCCATTACTAAAGTCTTGTGACCAAACTTTTTATAGTAATTGTAGATGCTTGTCACTGACAAAACACCAGGATCTTTCAACGGCTCGAATTTCTTGGTATTTGTGTTTGCCACATACCAATCCAAAATGCGCCCAACAAACGGAGAAATTAGAGTAACGCCGGCCTCAGCGCAAGCCACAGCCTGGGCGAACGAGAATATAAGTGTTAGATTGCAGTGAACTCCATGCTCCTTCTCCAAAATCTCAGCCGCTTTTATGCCTTCCCATGTTGCGGCTAGCTTAATTAAGATGCGCTCCTTGTCTATGCCTTGGGATTGGTACAGACCTATTAATTTCAGTGCCTTTTGAACACTTTTTTCTGTGTTGAACGACAAGCGAGCATCGATTTCAGTCGAAACTCTTCCAGGTATAATTTTTAATATCTCACAGCCAAATAAAACGCATACATAGTCCATTGCCTCAACAATTTGGTTCTCCAGTGGACTGCAAAAGTCAAATTTCAAATGTTAAAAAAGTTATTCTTTTTTTTGTTTTATTTTTGTAATTTTAAACGATGATGAAAATTGGAGTCAATAGTAAAAAATATTCATATCCAATGCAGGAAAAGTTGAAAAATCAAAAAGTGCTGATTATGTGTAATTTAAATGGGTTTGGAACTACATATGTATATTCAGTGGCTTAAATTTGACGTAATATGCTGGTAGCTTCTGAGAAAGAAAGAAGATTTACCCGTTTTGATTTTTTCCATATTGAATAGCATTGCAAACTATGTACTGATAGCGATCCATAGTTGATGCAGATAATATAAGCGATGGGTTAGTTGTTGCATCCGTAGGCTTATAAGTGACCATTGCTAAAAATTATAACATTTTATTAGTAAGAACTAGGTTAAAAGCTTGGTAAACTAAAAATATTTGTATTATATGATACTTCACTACAAATTCATAGTCATCAACTTTTGTATGTACACAATGTATGCATACATCTATTTATAACGGAATAAAACCGTTGAACCTTATCAGCAGTCAACAGTGTATACAATTTATGCACATTCAAATGTACACGTATGTGTGTGTCTTAAAACACGCATGAAGATTTAGTCGAATAAGGTTAAACAAAAGTCGTACTCGGCTTCGACTTTAACTTTTATTTGAACTTGAATAATAGGAGTAAAACTTGTTACTACGTAATTGCATTCATTCAAATTGTTAAATTATTTCTTTTATATGCAAACTAACAAATAGCTGGATAAATAATTTGAAATTTGACTTTGAAGACACACCTCAATTTAAAGTGATCCTAGCTTCATCCAAGCATTTACATACCTTCAAAGTCACCTGTATCCGCAACAATTGTTGTAATTTTCTTAAGCTGTTCCAAAGCCGACATTTTTAACCTTTTTTGCGTCCGATCACTTTCCATGTCCCAAACAACAAGCAATTTAATTAGAGTTGAAAGAAACAACGATGCAACATCGATAGATCATTGTTTTGGACATTTTTTAAGCATCGATGTCTTTTCTCGATGTTTAATTTATCGTTCAATATACAATTTAAATTAAAAACGAGGAAAAGCTACCAGTTAAGCTTCGCTTAATACTAACCAGAATGGGGGTAGCCTGATTCGGGCAGATGGAGTTGGCTTGGGATGTGTTGGAAATGTGTAGCCACAGTGGAGCAAAGGATTTTAAAAGTATCGTCAGAAGAGCACTTTAAAGCAGCCTTTTTTTCTATTCCACTTTTGCATCGTGCGCACGCCAAATACTATTGTTTTTCTACATTTTCGGACTAATTAATGACGTAATTAGAGTCACTGAAAGAACCTAGATAAACAGATGAAAATTGAACACGTTCTTTTACGCGTCACTTTTAACCGACGTTCAAAAGGTTTGTGTGTTACACGAGAGCGATGCAAAAAGGGTCGTTCTTAAACGGTCTGAGCGCACCTTCAACAATATACAAACATACATACATACATATGTATATAGGCTATCGAAACCACCAGTTTCATGTTTTCATTTAATCTATAGGTGCAATGCTGCTGTCTTATTTATTGTAGGTATTATTTAAATAAAGGTAGTTATTTTTTAGTAATATTCCCCTAAATGGTTTTATTCAAAAAGCAAATTGTCTTGGACATTACCGCTTCAGTTTACGGATCAGGTTTTAAACGGTTCAATTCTAGGTTTTTTTTTTAAAACAATTTATTTTATAAGTAATTTTAATGAATACGGAGGAGAGCGATTTAACTATGAGAGAGGTAAATTACATGTACAAATTGGTCTTTAAAAGTAAAATAAAAAATTCACAAAGAAAATAAAAGTGAAAGAAACATAATACATACATACATACATGTATGTATGTATGCCAGCTATTCCAATAATTTCAAACTATACAATGCTGAATTGTACATTCCCGTTATATACACAAAAGCCTGTATGCATGTACATATATACAATGTAAATTGTACATGTGTACAGATATTGGTATTTTGCATTGGTTTTTCATTAAAAAATTTCTTTAAACCTGACATAAAGTATATTTATTTAAGTATTATAGACCAACACGCTTAACTCTCCGGTTTGTAGCAATTATAGCAACGTAAACAAAAAATTAGTTATTTTTATAAATTTAACGGCTTTAATATTATTTGTAAGGTGTGCATATGCACTTCATCTAATAAGTGTTGTGAAAAAGAATTTTACTATTAAAACGAATTGGACTTTATGCTCAAGAAAGTTTATAGTAACACTCCTTGCATTTTTCAGTCAGATACAGAACGATCACAATTTGTACCTGTCACCACAATATCGGACTCGCAAGCTATTCGTTGTGTAGATTTTCATCCCAATGGAAGGCTTTATGCAGTGGGCTCAAACTCCAAAACATTTAGAATTTGCCAATATCCACAGCTTTCCAAATTAAGGTTATCTGAATGAAAAGAGTATGTACTCTAAGTGGATATTAAAAGATAAAATAATAATTCCAGACCTGGACAACTTAACTGTCCTCCTTCCGTACTATGCAAACGGACAAAGCATCACAGAGGTTCAATATATTGCACGTGTTGGTCTTCAGATGGCGAGCTGATAGCAACAGGGTCTAACGATAAGACTATTAAATATATGAGATTCAACAATGATACCAACCAAATGGTCGGCCACGAAGTCGAGCTTAATATGCATGATGGAACAGTCAGAGATATGTGCTTCCTTGACAACCAATCTACTAAATCAAGACTTTTGGTTAGCGGTGGCGCTGGCGACTGCAAGATCTATGTAACAGACTGTGTCACAGGAATGCCGTTTCAGATGTTTAGCGGCCACACCGGACACATATCGTCACTATATAGTTGGAACCATTCAATGTTTGTATCTGGATCGCAGGTAGCTATAAAAGAAACTTAACGTTATGTCCGTTATTACAATTTATTGTTTAAAGGATCAAACAATTCGTTTTTGGGACATTCGAGTTAATGTGGCAGTCAACTCTTTTGATCAAGAATTTAAAGGCGGGGCTCTCCAAAACTCTCCTGTAACTGCAGTTTCTGTGGATCCTACTGGTCGCCTTCTCGTATCTGGTCACTCTGACAGCGCTTGCGTGCTTTTCGACATCCGAGGCAATAGACTTATTCAACGATTTTACCCACACAATGCCGAAATAAGGTATAATTATAAAAAAAATGTATTTGGAGTTTAGACTTTATCTCTTATTTTATTTTAAGATGTGTGCGTTTCTCTCCTTCTGCTTACTACATGCTGACATGTAGTTACGATAACACAATAAAACTGACCGATTTGCAGGGTGATCTAGCCAATGAGCTCTCATCTGTACTTGTAGCTAAGCATAAGGATAAGGCTATTACTATAAGATGGCATCCGACTGAGTTTTCATTTATTTCTACATCGGCGGATAAAACAGCTACCTTATGGGCATTACCTCCGCCTTAAACTACATACATATGTATATTAATTCTAATTTTGCATGTGTAATACGGACGATGGCTTATTTAAAAATGTATATCACCTTAGCTTATAATACAAAAAACTGACAGTTATTAATATTTATTCTAATTTTTAATTTGGTGTTGGAAAAACGGCATACAATCATAACTTGTAAAAACCATATTTATTGTATTATGGATTTCTACCAAATACTTTAGACTCATAAAATTTCATAATCCTTGAATACCATATACTATTTTTTATTGTGTATTTATAAAATGAATCATAATATACAAAATTTTAAAAGAAATGCATAATTATAATTTTCAATAGTAATATTTAAATCTTGGGAGCTACTATTAAAATTTTTCTATTTTTAAATGGGTATTTCATAGATAATAGATAATTCATGCATTGTCAATAAATCGTTCCATTCTATCATGTCCAATTGTGTACTAGCACGCAGTGAATGACATTGGGAGTTTATGAACGATAAATTATGTTCCCACTTTGAATATTTAGCAAGCCATGGAAGATGTCTATATATTTTTAAAAAATTTATATAAAATATATCGGTGCAATAATATTTTTGTTTTAAAATCAATATGATACGATATAGATCTTTTAAAAATTATCGATATATCTGATATAACATAATTCAATTACAAATTTGTGAACACTCACTATACGAAAGAGATGCATGCATATCTACAAATGTTTTTTGTTTTTACATTTCAACTGTTTTGAAGGTCAATCAAAGAAATGATTACCGCAGAAGTGGTGGATCGACATCAAGAGCGCAAATATATTTGTCAATATCAAATTAAATTGGTAAATTAAAACTTAAGTATTGTCGAAGCTGTTTATTCCATAAATGGTTTCGATGATTGGGGTAACAAATATCATGAAATTATTATTTTTGTCAAAAAATATCGATATATTGAAATATTGATTAGGGGCTTTCAGCCAAGGTACTTCTAAAAAAAAATTGTATATCAATGTTAAAGATTGCATACAACTATGTATAAATATTCTGGAATTCAAATAATAAATATACTTACATTATCACTTTTTTCTGTCCAAATATTCAATAATGTACTAAAACTAATGTAAAAAACGAAACAATTTAAAAAAAAAATTATGAAGTTTTCAAAAATACAGGGAGGTGTATCTGACGCGATAATATATACAGGGTGTCCCATGATATTCTGAGACACGAGCGCATATTTTTTAAACTCATAGAACCCAAAAATAGGAACCAAGGCAATCTCAGCTATCTCGAGTATTCGTTTTGGCAGAAGATGGTGGCACACCCTGTATAGTAAAACGGGTTGGGGAGACCTCCTCTCACATCAGATCAGCAAAAACATATCACAGAGGTCTATGTGAGAGCAAGGGGACATGGTATTTTAATACTCTAATTCTCGTCGTAGATCGTGTTTTTTTACTTAGTATGTTCTCGAATTGTGTCTAAAAGTTGAATGGATAATTTAAATCGCAAAATTGGCAATCAAATAAAATTAACTTTATTCCTACATATTATATATTAAATCACACCTCAATACAATATTTATATACATACTTACATTAGGTTTTTTTATTTATACATTGAAATTAATTATCTTTTTATCAAACGATACCTTAATAAAATCATATGAGTGTAAAATCACAATTATAAATGAACACATAAATATGTACATACCCACACAAACAAACCACCTTATGCATATTTGTACACAAAACCATTGATAACAATCGCAATCAGATCATGTATGTTTGCACATACATATACACATACATAAATACATATGTATGTACATATGTACATACATAAATAAAATGCCGCGTTATTTTTCTAAAATATAATCGGTATCCTCAGCTCGCAGCCATTAGGTGCTAAATGCTCAAAATTCCAAAATTTGTTTTCAGTTACAATTTTCTTGAATAGAAAAGTATTTCCCCCAACTCGCGACTCCAAATTATATACAGTAGAAAATCATTTTCTGTTACTCATGCGCCATCCAAATGATAGTTTAATTTTAATCGTACAATTGAAAAGTTCACTTAATACTAGGAATAAGCAATTTGACCAAAGTATAATTCATTCGAGGAAATTAACTGTATTTTCCGGATATTGCTGACCTGGAAAATAAGGGGCACCCTTTCAATGTATATGCAATTTGCAAACATCCATACAAATGAATGAATGTCAATACGCTTAGTTTATATAGATGCAAAAGTATACATATGTAAGTATGTACATTTTAGTTTGGTTTATATGAACATGTGTACATATTCATAAATACATACAAATTTTATATAAGCATTGTGAATATCAAAAACATATGTACATGCATATACATACATACATTTGTACATATGTATGTATGTGAGTGCTTAAGTAAGAGTGTTTATTAAGTCATTGAACGACTATCATATGCTTGAATATTTAGAAATACAGACATACATATGTATGTATGTTTGTGTGCTTACATCAATACGAAAGAACTTATTTATAAGGTACCTTTTTAAAAAAATATGTTATATAAATACATACAAATAATTTATTTTTTAAGAACTTTAATTTAGTTCGTTTATCCTCATATAACTATATATAAGAAGTAATAATAATAATTCATAATTACAAATTCTGATTTGTAAGGACACATCTACCTATACTCGACCGAAATTCAGTCACTCCAGTCGTTGTTTCTTTTGTTTGGCTCAGCGCACATAAGTTCAGATCACCTACACATATACATTTGTATGTAGATACATATGTATACATACATATATGTATGTAGATTATTTCACGATTAAGGTTCAAAATTTTTACACATTAAATTATAAGTTAGAATTTCCATCATATGTACTACCTATCTGCGATCAGAAGCATACTGAAATACAAATATGCATATTTGATGCCCAATATGATTCATTGCATGTTTAATGAATATTAAATGTACAGCTTTAATCTTTTTATTCGTTTTAATATTAATCTAACATTTTTTCCAGAGAATAACAGTTAACTAAAAATGCCTGACAGATTTCAAGTAACAAAAACTGATGAAGACACTGTGTTGGATTATCTGCAAGATGAGTCTGCAAGTGGAAAACTTTTGGGAGATACTCTAGAGGAAGTACAAGGTAGTATTGTATATAAAATATTATATTGTTAAAATTATTTCAAATCAATATTTAGTAATAAATTATTTAAGAGGTAAAATGTTTTGTGCTGTGTAATCTGTTTCAAAAGATTATGGCTACTTACATTTTTCGCTACATCTGTATGTATCTGCGCATTCACTTTAGCATTAGAGCACTTTAGCTAGTATGGAGGTATTTGTGGCACCATTATATACATATACATACATGCACATGCCATCATACGATTGAATTGTAGCTCAGATAGCTGTAGTATACATATGTATTTGGGCGCGTAAGAATGTATGCATATCCCGGATGTCCCGCTGACACATTTTGCGTAAGCTGCATACGAAAGCTTTGACGTGAAAAGCTCTGAGAGTGGCTCCGCACCAAACTGATGCTGGATGAGGTACACATACATACATATGTACGTGTATACCGAAAGTTTCCTCTCTATGTGCGTGGCTCTCGTTCCCTCTCTTACTCTCGTTGAATCTCGTTATCTTGCTGCTACAGGGTGAATTTGTGTGTAGAAAAAGCTTTCATTTTCATCTTAACTTTAATGCTCAGAGTCCTGGGCAACATAATTTTTGTTCGGTAGCTTGCAAGCAGTTTTCTTAAGTTTTTCTATTGATTCAAATAAAAGTAGCACAATTTTTAGCGTTTTCGCTTAATTCATTTAATTCAGATTGACACAACAGCAAACTAAGAACGATAAAGTTATCCAAGCAGTTATATAAAAGTCAAACTTTAATAAAGCGCAAATTAGTAATTGTTAAGTTTTTCGCAGCATTCTTTAAACAATAAGCTAAATACATAAAAGTGCGTTGAATTAGCATATTTGTGCAAAATCAGTGTTCATTTTAAACGTTCGCTTATTTTCCTTTCTGTACATGGTAAATTAAACATTGTGTTTTTTTTTCACAAGCCTCCACATCAGTCTGCCAAGCTCAAAATCCTTGACCTAAATCTTTCTATTACATACACATAAAGGCTGCAAACTAAATTTTTTTGTTCTATTTGCAATTGTGCAATGTGAAAGAGATAATCAAAAACTACTTTAATTATTATAAGCTCACAAAATAAAGACTTAAAAGTGTAAAAGGCATTTATATTATAATACTTGTTTCACAGTTATACTTATTTAACATATCTTCCATTTGCTGTGAAAAGACTAATCAAAGAACCCCACGTACCACATTAAATAAGAAAAAATGATTGCTCATTATGTAATAAATGTTTAATGCACATTTATTCGCACTGTTTGAATGATGACTTAAGGTGTTAGCTTATTTTAAGTGTTCAAGTGTAATCTAACAAAAGTTAGATAAAATAAAAACGGTAACATGCAATGTAATAGCGAAAAAGATGATGGCGATGAAATGGATATTATACCTTCTGAACAGAATGGTACAGCCGTCGATTCAAAGCCTTCAGGTATGCTAAAGTCTGTATAAGTATCCATTAATTTTTGGTTATAGTATTGAAGCGAAACTATAAAGTATGTAATACTTAGTTGCTTCAAAACTAAAAATAATTATTTCGGAAGGTAATTAAAAATAATTACGTAAGAAACAATACATAATAAGTGTTATTTGAGTCAATAATTTTGCAAACCAATTTAAATTAATTTATTTGTAGACATACGTGATGTTCACAATGCAGAAGAAAATCAGAAATCCACTATCGACCCCAATTTGTATTTGTACGATGATGATTTGGAGACGAGACCTCATATTTCAACATTTATTTCTTCGATTGCCAATTATGAAAATACGATACCAGCGGCAACTGATCCTGACGCAAAGCCGCCATCGGCTCGAATGGGTAAGTTATATTGAGTCGTATTCTAAAATATAATAAATATAAAAAATAACTTTAAGCATAAATATTATAGCAGTTAATATAATTAAATTTAATTTTCAGGAACACTAATTGGAGTATTTTTGCCTTGCATTCAGAACATTTTTGGTGTAATATTATTTATTCGATTAACATGGGTCGTGGGTACCGCTGGAGCTGTTTGTGGATTCTTGATTGTGCTGACATGCTGTTGTGTGGTAAGACCTTAACTCTATATTAAATTAAACTTCAACTCTTGGGAATAAGAAGATTTTTATCACTCAAGACAATGCTAACTGCGATATCTATGTCAGCCATTGCTACAAATGGTGTTGTGCCGGCAGGAGGAAGCTATTTCATGATATCACGGTATATAAACAGAAGTGTAATTACACTTAGTACAGCATAATTAAATTTTTGTATAGATCTCTAGGTCCGGAATTTGGTGGGGCAGTTGGAATGTTGTTTTACACGGGAACTACTTTGGCAGCTGCAATGTATATAGTCGGCGCGGTTGAGATTGTGTTGGTAAGATAAATCGTTTAAAATTTTATTAAATAGTTACTATAAAGTATTTACTATTACTATTTGTAGACATATATGGCTCCGTGGCTGTCAATATTTGGGGATTTCACCAAAGACGTAGACGCTATGTACAATAACTTTAGGGTTTATGGTACAATGTTACTCTGTGTGATGGGTGTGTAAAGCTTTTAAGTTTTTTGATAATACCCATTTAAAACCTGACATATTTTATAGGTCTCATCGTCTTTCTGGGTGTTAAGTTTGTCAACAAATTTGCGACTGTCGCATTAGCTTGTGTAATATTCTCCATTATTGCTGTGTATGTTGGAATTTTCGACAATATTAATGGAAATGACAAGCTATAGTGAGTTCCAACTAGAATACTCTGAAATTTTGCAACTGAACTTAGTATTTTCATTTTAGCATGTGCGTACTTGGAAAGAGACTCTTGAAGGACATTCCCATTGCAAACTGTACAAAGGAAGACCCAATGGTGCTTGATCTATATTGTCCAAATCATAAATGCGACGACTACTTTCAAAGTAAATATTATATATATTTATAAGAATTATAATTATATATTGAACAATTCTCTTTTATACAGATAATAATCTGACACACGTAAAGGGTATTAAAGGCCTGGCAAGTGGCGTCTTTTACGATAATATAATGCCATCATTTTTGGAAAAGGGACAGTTTATTTCATACGGACGGAATTCGGTGGATATTGAGAATGTTGGAGGGGAATCATACAATCAAATAATGGCGGATATAACAACCTCCTTTACACTACTCATAGGTATCTTCTTCCCATCGGTAACAGGTAACAGTTAACAAGCTAATATTAAAAACAAATGTTGAGATTTTCATATATTCTATTAGGCATTATGGCTGGATCTAATCGTTCAGGAGATTTAGCAGATGCTCAAAAGAGCATACCAATTGGCACAATCTGCGCTATTTTAACAACCAGCACCGTTTACTTAACAAGTGTGCTTTTCTTCGCGGGCACAGTTGATAATCTACTTTTGAGAGATAAGTAAGAATATTGTAGAATATACTAACCTAAGATTGTAAATTAATTTGCTGCTACTTAGATTTGGACAGTCAATTGGTGGCAAGCTAGTTGTGGCTAACATTGCTTGGCCCAATCAGTGGGTCATATTGGTGGGCTCTTTTCTATCAACTCTAGGAGCTGGCTTGCAAAGTTTAACGGGTGCACCTCGCCTGCTACAGGCAATAGCAAAAGATGAAATTATACCATTCTTGGCACCATTCGCAAAGTCGTCGAGTCGTGGCGAACCAGTTAGGGCGCTGTTTTTAACAATTCTTATATGTCAATGTGGAATCTTATTGGGTGTGTTAATTTCTTGGGTAGCTAACTAATTAAGCAGTAATTTATTACTATGTTTTTCATAGGTAACGTTGACCTGCTTGCTCCATTGCTATCAATGTTTTTCCTGATGTGTTACGGCTTTGTTAATTTGGCGTGTGCCGTGCAAACCTTGCTGAGAACGCCCAACTGGAGGCCACGCTTCAAGTTCTATCATTGGAGCTTATCCTTGATTGGACTCACATTATGTATATCAGTTATGATTATGACATCTTGGTACTTTGCGCTGATTGCCATGGGTATGGCTGTTATTATTTATAAATACATTGAATATCGAGGGTAAGCTCTATAAACATATGCAATTTTTTGACTGTCAATGTATTGTTTACATACAGGGCCGAGAAGGAATGGGGTGATGGTATCCGTGGTATGGCTTTGACTGCAGCAAGATATTCACTTCAACGTCTTGAAGAAGGCCCACCGCACACTAAAAATTGGCGTCCGCAAATTTTGGTCCTTTCCAAATTGAACGACAACCTAATTCCGAAATACAGAAAGATATTCTCCTTTGCCACTCAGCTGAAAGCTGGCAAGGGTCTCACCATTTGTGTGTCTGTGATAAAAGGTGATCATACGAAAATCGCCAATAAGGCGGTTGATGCAAAAATCACTTTACGGAAATATATGACAGATGAGAAGGTTAAAGGATTTTGTGATGTTTTGGTGGCCCAGGAAATTGGCGAGGGTCTAAGCTCAGTGTAAGCTTATTATTTATACTGAAATCACACTAGCTTTATTGATTTTTTTCCCCTAGTATACAAACCATCGGCTTGGGCGGAATGAAACCAAATACCGTTATAATTGGTTGGCCCTACAGTTGGAGACAGGAAGGCCGTAATAGCTGGAAGACATTTATTCAAACAGTACGTACGGTTACAGCTTGCCACATGGCGTTAATAGTTCCAAAAGGAATAAATTTCTATCCAGAATCGAACCACAAGGTAAGCTCAAGTAGCTTGTACTATTGACTTGAGTTTTACTTAAAATGTTTCTCTTGATTCATAGATTGGTGGAAACATAGATATTTGGTGGATTGTTCACGATGGCGGATTGCTAATGCTACTGCCATTTTTGCTAAAACAACATAGAACTTGGCGTAATTGTAAATTGCGTATTTTCACTGTTGCTCAAATCGAAGACAATTCAATTCAAATGAAGAAAGATTTAAAGACATTCCTTTACCATTTGCGCATTGAAGCAGATGTTGAAGTTGTTGAAATGGTAGTTGTTAAAATATTCATATTGCTAAATTGTCTTATATGTATGTATATAATTTTTTTGTCTTAGAATAACAGCGACATTTCTGCCTATACATATGAGAGAACTCTGATGATGGAACAACGCAATCAAATGCTACGAGCATTAGGTTTAAATAAAAAGGAAAATTTCAAAGTGGTAAGTAGTGGTCACAGTTTGATGCTGACATGTTCATATTTGTCCCTTCGAAATGTATCAGTTCAACTAATATATACATAAACGTAATTGCAACATATACAATATCATCTCTGAATAGTTTTGAGTTTCAGTTCCGCACTTTAAATATAATTTTTTTATTCGGGTTGATTTTTTCACGTCCTTTCATACGATTTGCCTTAAAAAAGTTTTAACTATGAGATCAATATAAAATTTCCCTTTTATATATTTAATCAAAGGGCCAAACTATAGTGGACTTTAAGGAAGCTTCCAGTGATAATAAGTTATCTTTGGTAAAGATTACGAAATATGTATCAGAGTTCAGAGCTTAAAATAAAAATACTTTATCATATTAATATTTATATTGCAAATAGAATGTGCTTGTAGATGTAGATTAAACATAAGTATTTAAAAAACTTATATACATATGTACATGTCGACCCATACTTGCGACAATAACGTAAGCGCGAAAAATCAATTTACAGGAGAGTGTTTTCTTTTAATTATTTTAGATTTTGTTAAGTGGATTTACTTGATATTGAAAAAGAGGTCCGTGTAAAGATTTCATTTGCGAAATTTACTTTAACATGGAGCTTACGTTATTTTCGCAGCAACTAAGTTAAAAAAAAGTCGCTTATATTTATTTTTTTACAATGCTGGTTTTTTGAATATGTATTTTTTAATTTTGTTTGTCAGCTTACAAAAGAAATTAAAGTAATATCATCTTCGTCGTTTTCGTTTAAAGTGTCTTGACTTGTTTGATTTCTCAGACCTGATGAAATGTCTTGGAATACTTTTTTCATAAATCTTTAATATTAGTAGTTTCCGTAAATATAAACAATTAAAATTTAATATGTTGGGTACAGATGAGGTTGGTGTTTATGAACACATTTGCATACAAAAACAAATTTCGGAAAATTGCGCATACGTTATTGTCGCATATAGGGTTCGATATTTATACATATACATTTATATAAACCTGCATAATTGAATGTTTTATATGTGTGCGTAATATATGGTTATATGTATATACATATGTTATATTATATACTCAATATGATGAATTTCTAAGGCTCTTGTGAATATGTAAAACAGCACATCAGAAAATAAGTATTAACGGTTTAAACACTATAAACATAAACGCATTAGCTTTAGATATTCAGAAAAATTAAACCTGCGCCCTCATATTTAGATACAGAATATTAAATCATGCATAAAAATTATAGAAAACAAATATTCACAAATAAAACTTTAAAGTTATTAAACTTATAAGCTAAGATTTCTGTTCTTGGTGTTTGCACGCTCTATGTTTATTTCATATTTCTGTTTACAATATTATTGGGTAAATTCATGCTTAAGCTCGATTCGCAGAAGTCAATCATCATACATAAGCATGAATGTTATCTTAAAATTAATTAACTAATTTAATCAATCCGACTGAAGTGAGTTATGTACATATATATGTATGTTGTAATTCTAATATAATATAATAAAATATGTATATCGAATGTGTCGCTGCCATGTTACCACAAAAGTTGTCATGTCATATATTTTCATAGGTGTATTAATTTATCTAATAGTTTGCCTATATTCTTTTAAATAAAACGACTCTTAAACCTACATATGTATGTATGTCATGATCATATGAGGTACCAAGGCCAGAGCACAGCAAGGTTTAACAACATACATGCATATATGTAGATATAATACTTTTTAAATTATACATACAATTGTATGAGTCTGTAAATACTTTTTCAGGTTCAAACAATTGTAGATCATCATTACGATGCCATAAAAACCGCGTCGAAAGTTCGATTTGCAGATCCAACCATCGAAGAAACAGAAAATCACGTATGTATTTTCTTTCCATTGTATTCTTACAATTTATAAATAATAAGCTCGTAAATCTAAGAAATAATATTAGTAGTAAATCTTAAGACAACTTATATAGTATAGTAAGATAGCTTGGACAATTGAATCGAATACATTCATCATAAGGATTTTTTTATTTTCGCTCACTACAATTAAATATTTTATATTATTAAAAGTTTATTTAAATGGTTGTTTTCGGTTTCCATCCCACACTAATATGAATCTAAAACATTACAACTTTCAAAACCCGATAACCAATGTTTATTAAGCAGGACTCACACAATGAGGAAAAGCGTAATTCGATTGATTCGGACGGTGCAGAAAGCATTGAAGCGCCTGAGATCACATCTAACAAGGACGAGTCAACTGAAAAAGCTGACGGAAACTTAAAAACCAATGTTAAACCGTAAGCTAACAAATTGGTGCAATTCAAAGTATTTACTAACCTTTCATTATCATTTGTAAATAGGGATGAATTTAATGTTCGTCGCATGCACACGGCAATAAAATTAAATGAAGTTATAGTAGAGAAGTCACAAGATGCCCAATTGGTAATAATGAATTTACCAGGTCCTCCTAAAGAAGTGAGAGCAGAGCGTGAAAGCAATTGTAAGTAACAGTAACATTGTAACATTAATTATTTTTGCTTATGAGTATATTACACACACTTAGATATGGAATTCCTGGAAGTTTTAACAGAGGGCCTTGAAAAAGTATTAATGGTTCGTGGAGGAGGTCGTGAAGTTATAACAATTTACTCTTAAGAGCATTAATCGCTCGTTTTAAGAGTTCGCAACATTAGACAAGTTTAAGAATCAATCAAATTTTTAAATGAAGACTATTATTAATTTGTTATATTAAATCATATGTCCAAATATTTTATTTTTACGTAAATAAAATATCAAAAATTGTAACAATAATTATGATTTTGTTTAATTTATTTTTATTTTCAATGACTGGGTGCTTTTTTTGCAACGCTGTCATTATCATAGAATCGCTCAAAAGTGACGTTTTGCCAGTTGCACTATTCAGAGTGAAGCCACCTTTACACCAACATATAATAGTTTTTTGTGCTCACAGATACAAGGTCAAACTACGTAAATGTATGCACAAAGTTTGAATTTGCACTTTTTTTTTTTGCTATAAAGCATTAAAAAATACCATATACATATACTCTTGTCTATGCTTATGGCTCGAGCTTTTGATAGACGCTCAAAAGTTTTGTGAGTTCACACGAGAGCGATGTAAATTAGATCGCTCTATAAATAATATCAGTAAATATGGCAATTTCAGTTAAAGCGACCGATGATATTGGGTCCAAGAACCGAACAATACGTAAGGTTGCTATTTTGACGTCCGATAAAAGTGCTGTATATTTATCGCCAAGCTTTCATTTCGCACTATCAACCCTGTGAATATAGCAACCTCGTTCTTTTTTCATCGGCATCGTTGCGGTGTGCTTTTCGTTAAACGGTTGTCGGTAAGTTGACAAACTAAAAAATGTATAATATTAATTAACAAATAAGAGGCGTATGCTTAGATACAAATTAATTTCGGTGAAATCAAGTGGTATAGAATAAAAAAAAATGCTTGAAGATTTTGTATTCAAATGAATTTAATAAAAAAATTTGTGCGTCTTTTAAGAGCACGTGTTCAATGTAAAGGAATGTACAAATGCATACATGCGTATACATACATATGTACATACACGGTTTATACATAAATACATATGTCGTATGTGTGTCTGTACATGTGTATACATTATACAAATAATAAATTGCGTTGTTTGTTTATTCGCATGAAATCCTGATCCTAATGTAAATATGAAAGAGTTTCTTTGTAATTAAATTTCCAGCAATTGAATATGTACATTGTATACAAATGTATCTATAATAGTTTAACCGGTGTATGCATTTCATTATTAAACGTAATAACATGTAAGAAAGGGTGTGTTAGGAAGTTCCAAGCAGTACATAAGTGAAAATTTCAGAGTTATACGTACATTTATTTGAAATGGACGCACCGCCAGAAGGAAATGTTGATGCAGAGTCGTGCACTGAGATGGATGATGACAAGTCTAACTCTGATTGCCAATCAATGTAAGGCAATATTTTATAATATATTAACTATTATTTTGTGCATTGTAACTATAATTATTGCATGTCTTAATAGGCCAGCGTATATGAACTCTGTGCTGCGTCGTCAGTATTTGCAAGAAATGGTAAAAACCTTGCCGAAACCTGTTCAAAATAGGATTACCACTCTGAAAAATTTACAACTGGAGCATTTAAAACTTGAAGCGAAATTTTTCGAAGAGGTTTACAAGTTGGAGAAACAATATCAGCTATTATATCAGCCGATGTTTGATAAGCGTAAGGAAATTGTAACGGGCGCCGTCGATCCTGCAGATGAGAAGCCCAACTGGAAAGAACCCGAGAGTAATATACTACCTCCGGATGGCGAAACAATCGCCGGCTTTCGCGAATCGCTCAAACATGTAAAAAGCATGTCTCAGGATGCCAAAGGTGTTCCGGGCTTTTGGCTTACAGTTTTTCGCAACACTTCGATTTTGTCCGAGATGGTCCAGCCCCATGATGAGCCAGCGATGCGCAAATTGAACGACATAACTATTAAATATGATGATGAAGTATGTAGACCTATAAGCCCTTGAAAATAATTTTTTTTTAATTTCAAATATTATTAATAGCATTCATATACCTTGGAGTTCTATTTTGATAAGAATGAATTTTTCACCAACTCTGTGCTTACCAAGCAGTACTTCCTTAAAGCTAGTGTTGACGAAGAAGATCCATTTGCATTCGAAGGTCCAGAAATATTTAAATGCAAGGTAAATTTTTCTACATAGTAATTTTATTGGGGATCTATATAAAATTGTTTTTTATTGTACTAGGGTTGCGTTATTAACTGGGAAAAGAAAATGAACTTGACCGTAAAGACTATCAGAAAGAAGCAGAAGCACAAGGAACGTGGCGCTGTGCGTACCATTGTCAAGCAAGTTCCTACGGATTCTTTCTTTAATTTCTTCAACCCACCCGAAGTTCCAAACGATAAGGAAGAGATTGATGATGAATCGCAGGGTGTATGTATCTGTGAAATAGGATAATTTTAGAAGTATTACACATTTGAAAATATTTAATAGATTTTAGCAACTGATTTTGAAATCGGCCACTTCTTACGTGCGAGAATTATTCCAAAAGCAGTGCTTTACTTCACTGGCGATATTGTCGATGACGAAGACGACGATGATGAGGAAGAGTTCGAAAACGAGGATGATGATGAGTACGATGATGATGAAAACGAGGGTCCAAGCAAACCCGCAATTGGCAGCAAAAAACAGTCTCCAAACGACTGTCCTAATCAATAAATTGTGTCTGTGTCAACAATTTAATCACATAAATGCATTTGTATGCAAATAGAAAATATTTCATCGGGAATCGAATTGAAATATATATTTTTGATGAATTAAAATCTCAAGAAAATTGTGTTATTGTTCCACCTTTAGTATGATATATAATTTTTTTATGGTGATGCCATTACATTCACAAGAATGTACAGGGTAGGGTACACACCCTAATGGTAAATTGTTAATAAATCAGCAAAAAGATCTGGTTTCAGTGATCCTTATAGATTTGAGAGACGCCTGCGCATTAGACTGAAATCAAATTTTTTAAAAACTTTTACTTAGAGGACATTATGATAGTCAAAAGCGGAACTGAAAGGGTTTTTAGGCAAATTACAATAAATGTATATAAATAAGAGATGTCTACTATGAAGGTTACATTTCGTTCTTTCAAAAATTGCTGTGAAAGATGTAGAAATTAATTTCTCTGCAATACTTTTTTATTGTGCTTAAGTTTTCTCGTGAAAAGTTATATATAATTTGTACTGCATATTATATAAATTTCTATTTAATGATTTTTGCTTAACACGGTCTTAAAATAAATATTTATTTGTAATGAAATACTTTAAAAATAAGACTGGAATTTATTACAACGCTTTCATTTCCCTATTCATTATTACAACTGTACAATGCAGACGGAATTTAATACCAGAATTTCATAATAAACAACTCATTTCTATTAAGAAAAATCAGTCTATGGGTGGGTATTCAATTCAAAATATTGGCACATGCAATTGCACAAATTGAATTCTTAAGTTTTCCAACAGCGGGCCTTGAAGACGGATGTGCAAAAAACTATGGTTTTACAATTCTTTAAGTAAGAATTAAAATGTTCATAACCTTTCCGTAATTCGTATATTTATGTGCATACATATATTCAGAAATAATACAAAAACTATGGAAACATCAGTGCCGTTACTAGAAAATGCTTTGCGCGGTTCGGACTGTAATCCCACAGATAAATTTGCTATTATACTTCATGGATGGATTCAAAGCTGCTCGGACGACTGGGCATTAGCATTAATTGAACGTAAGTGATCAACATAATGTAAATGCTTATACACATTTTTTATTTATAGGTCTAAGCTTTTATCGTGGAGGCTGCGTTATTTGCATTGATTACAGCATTATAGCAAGTTCTTCTTATATGCGGTTCGTGAACCCAGAATAATTCAACTTAAATGCATACATAATTTTAAAATTTTTTAGTTTATACTCAAAGTTTAAGGGTATTACTGAATCTATAGTTTCAATTATAAAATCTTTATTTAAAAATGGCTTTGATCCTAGTCAAGGCTATTTATTTGGCTTCAGTTTCGGTGGACAACTGGCATCTGCAGTAGGCCGCTCGCTACAACCCCATTTTATTATACAAACAATAGACAGTGAGGCTAACATTGAGCTTTTTACATTATATCCAAGTTCCCTAATTTTAATACTTTTTTAAGCTTGCGATATGGCTGGACCAGGCTTCGATCCTATAACCGTTGATCACTCTACGGCGGGCAAGCATGTGCAGTGCTTTCACTCCAGCCGCGACAAAGGGACGCTCATATATTCCTGTCATAGAAACATTATGTTGGGCAGCTGTGGACTTAGTCAGCCATCTGTGGCAAGCCAGCAACATCTGGGCAGTCATGGCTTATGCGTTGACATTTATATTAATTCGTTTGATTATCCTTTTTATGCGCTAAAAACTCCTCCAGCGGAATGTATACCGTTTAAAACAGAATCTAATGTTCCCAATGACTACACAGTGGGTTATGAGGAAAATTTTAACACGTATGTGACAAAAATATTACACATTGAGCTTAAGATTTTAAAAATATATATTATTTTCAGGCAAGTGATTGGTAGAATCTATGTACCGACAAGCTTACACTATCCATACAACTTATCAAAAAGAGAACTAAATAAAATATATGCAAATAATTTATAGTTAATAAAATTACACGTAATTAATTCTTCACTTCATACACAACATTTTATTGGTTTATAAAAATACATGTATACTTAGACTTTTTTTTTATCAAAAACGTCCATTGAAGTTTAATATCACAACAATGAAATTATATACGACTTGGAGTATAAGGGCACAGCTATTTAAATATTAGAAGCTTATGGAGGAATTTGCTTATAAAATAACATATACTATAGCTTATAATTAGCTTTACACTATATATACAGTAAACTGTATACGTAGCAACCAAAAAACTATGTCTTATGTTTACGCTGAGCTCTTTTCATTGTCCTCAAAATCCAATGTGTTAAGTACGTTAACATCAAGTTCTGGATCAGCATACTCAAGAATATTAAAATCGTCACCTATCTCGGATGTTAGGGATTTCAGTAAATCATCATCATCTCCCTCACCAAAACCGCCCAATATATCACCGAAGCCCACATTTTCTAGCTCAACTGCTGTAGATGAAATTGCCTCTTGTGACTCTGTCATCTTTATGTCTATCTGATGTTTATCATTATCAATTCCTCGCACCTCCGTATGCTGTGGATTACCACTCATGCTCAACATGGGATTATTTTGCGAGCTCTGCATCATACCTAGTCTTAAGACATCATTTTGCAAAAAATACTCAGAGCCTGAGCCCATAAACACGTGGTCATTACTTTTCTGCAGTAGATTTCTTAATTTCTTATCTCCAACTGTTTCACTGCCATACGTTGCACTGCTTTCCAAACGTTGCTCCAACGAAGAAGACATTTTCAATGATACAGCTGAAGAAACTGTCGTGGAATTTTGGCCAGTAGTTCGCTGCACTGCAGATTTGACAGCAATACTCTCAGTGAGCATTGGTGCCGCTGCTCCCGCTGCTGCATGGAGCGAATTTATATTCTGAATATTCGTTCCCATATAGCAGTTGTCATATGCGATGCCATCTATCAAAAGTAATCAATTGAGTAATAACGTTAGTAAAATATTTTGACTCTTACTGTAATTCCCAAACAATTGCGTTTGTTCTTCCTTTGGATTACACGGATGATGCTTCCAAGCACGCACTGAAGAATCATCTTGCTTTACTGGAAGCTGGTTTAACTTTGTCGGCTGACTTATCTTGCACTGTTCACGCCTTTGTCGCAACGCAGATCTATTATCCTTGGCCTTTTGCAAGAACGGCGCCTTTTTTTCATTGCACAATGACCGCCACTTTTTCAGAATCTGCTTGCAGCGATCGTTCCAATTAGGATAGAGCTCCTTTAAATTGGCATGTTCAGTGTTGGCATAAAGCACAGCCGATATGGTAGCCATTAGACCAAGCTCTGAAAGATAACAGTACTGTTATTGAAGCCCACATTTGGTCAGTGCACTTAGATTATAATTTACCCTCATCCTTGCGCATTTTCTCAGCCGTCTTTTGAGGACCAGCAGTTATGCCCTCCAGTACAGGCTCAGCTGGTTTAATCTCTTCAATTTGTTGTGGCAATTGTGTAGTCATGTTTGGCACTTTTGTTTGTTGATAAAATTGTGGTGGCATTCCTCTCATAGGTAATTGCGTATGCAACTTTTGCTCTGGCTTCAACTGCGGTGAAACACTATAATTATCCACTAACGCTGTAGTGGACTGCTCACTGTAAATAGCATTAACATTAAATAGTTGCAAGTTTATTAAGTTTGAACTTGATCTTACCACACATTGGGCTTTATATCTTTTTGCGGAATAAAATTGACAGTACTAGCTGCCAGGTCAATTTCTGGTATACCCTGAGGAACAAGTGAGTCCATAGTTTGAACTTGTGTTGATGTATTGTTGGCAATTTCGGTTACGGACGCGTCTAAAAACATTGTTTTTGGATTTCATAGATAAAACACAAAATGATTTTATTGCTTGTGGGACTCACCAAACATAGTATCATCCCCTGCAAAAACGGGATTGTTTTTCTGTCTCATTGCTACAGATTGCTCCACAAAAACATTCATAGTCTCTGGCATGGGCTTCTCAGCTTTGGTCTTCTTCATCGACTTGAATGGACTTCGAGTGTGCTCCTCAACATGTTTTGTACCATTTGCTTGCGTAAAGAATGCCTTCATAGATGTGTCGATTTCATCAGAAGATTCAGATTCGTACACCGCCACATCGCCTGACTCTAATAGTGGTTTGCCAAAAAAAGCCTCTTGCAAGTAGGCGGGATATGCTTCAATTAATCTATTCTTTTGTTTTTTGCGCATCATTTTCTTTTTTTTGTCTACGGTCAACATGGCATTCAACTGATCAACAGTCTCGTCATTATCCTTTTTGAGCGCTCGGTTCCGCACGGAGAAACCACCAATGCCCAATTTTTGTAAGTTACGTTGACGCTTTTTGCGCAAAATGTGCACACCATCATCATTTGTGGAAATCGAAAAACCCTCCGGTAAGCTTGTGTCTGTCTTTTCCCATATCATGCCATCCTTAAAGACTTCACCTGGCGATTCATCGGCCAAGTTAGCATCCATTTGTCCATCCTTATTGGCATGGATCAAAGTTTGGCGCATCTTACGCTTGCGTTTTATTTCCGTTGACAGTGACTTTATCATATTTAATCCGCTTTCGCTAAGGCAAACTCCATCGATCCAGTGTATAGCTTCTGAGCTCTCCAGTAGCTCGTTTCCTAGAGCCAAGCTATTACCATTCTTTGGCTCTTGGCTTAAGTCAGATGAATATTTTGTAGTGGCAATTACATCTTCAGTGCAGTTTAATTGTAAAGCCGTCATTTTGGTGCCCTTACGGCATTTTAAGCATTTGTAAAAATTATTGGCATAATACTCAAATTTAAGTTGCGTATTCTGAGAATCGCATAGAAAGTGTGACCAAAAGGCGCAACTCTCACATTGAATAATCATTTCGCCTTCCCTGTAGGACTTCTTGCAAATAACGCAAGCTGTTTGGCTAGCACAGGGTGGACACTCAGGATCCGCGTTGTCGCCTTTTTCGCTAGGATTGTGACCGCACTTTTGGCAAATAGTGCAAAAAGAGCATTTCCAATTACCATGTGGCACTGTTTCGAGCGGTGGATTCACACAGTAGATATGATAGGATATGTCACATTCATCGCAAAGCAGCAGGCGTGCTTCGTCATTCTTTTTGCCGCAACCCTCGCAAACTGTGCAATCGAGGCAACGCCAGCCTTTTTGCAGTATACTCCGAGAGGGCTTGACACTGGCGCAATATGTGTGATAACATTGGCCGCATTGAGCGCAGGTAATTAGCGCGGAGTCGCTTTCTATACCCACAGAACCACACATGACGCAAACATCCTGCGTGATTATGAATTTATCGCGCTCAGAGCAGAGTAGCATTTTCTTGTCACTTGAAAAGTCAGTGTCCAAATTGCGACTTATGTAGCGCTCATTCGAAGTTCCGCCTTGAAGCACCAACTGACGTCCTTTGCCCCGTGAGCTGCGCTTCTTTCCGACCAGCTGTGACGACATTGCGCCCATACGTTGCAGCACAAACTTCCCACCCTTCCCACGCATATTGGATATGCAAACTTTTCTTTTTGTACCAGGTAACTTCAATGGATCTTCACTTCCACCCACTTCCACCAAACACTTGTTATCCAATGGAACTAAGTCCACATCCTTAAACTGTTCTGTCGCTTGTGTTTCGCTAATGCTGCGCTCCAACGGTTCAGTTTTAAATGTCGCATTTGTTGGATTACATTTGCAATTGGGGCAGACATAGTCATAGTCGGGATTATATTCCTTTTTTCGGTGATAAGCAGTTAAATCAGCTTCCTCGTCACAAGTGCTGTGAACAAACCTACACAAATATAAGGCAAAAACAGACAACAAATATATACTTATACGTAAGGAACTTAAATGAATTCACTTACTTATGACACCAGCTGCATTTAACCATTTCTTTGTATGCAGCTGCTCTATAAGCCTTTTGGCAAATCGGACAGGAAAAACCTTTGTTCCTTTGCTGATAGCAAGAATCACAGATGGTATAGTGACTATGCCAGCGCGATGAGCTTCCTCCGCCCGGTGTACGTGAGCCACAGTCCGTGCAGACACGACAGCGCTAAATACATATACGTACATTATAAACATAGACTTACGATAAATATATTTAAAAGTTACATTGCATTTCCAGCCGTATTTGGGTACTGAGGATATGATTGGGCGCAGGCAGGTGGCGTGGTAGATCTTTTGGCATTGCTCACATTTCACAAATTTGATGTCCATTGTATCGGATTGCCTGCAAATCTGGCATTTTGTGCAGCGAGAGCAATTCCACCCAGAGCGCGTATCTAAAAATGGTGTACACTTCATTATTCGCACTTAAAAATAGTTTCTTTTTATTTACCGGGTAGGTTTGCAAGTCCTATGCATGTGGTGTGAAAATGATCGCCACACGAACAGCACATAACGATTTTTGATAGATCGCCCAATGAAGAGCAGCTAAGGCATTCAACATTATTGTCGGTACCTATGAAAATATTTACATTAGTCTATACGTACATACATATACGCATATACATTATTTACGCACAAATTAATGGAACCTGGCTTAAATGTTCGGTACAAAATAATGTAAAACTCTCCAAAATAAGCAAACAGCTAGCTGCAGCAGCACAGGGCCAGTGATGCACTTGTCGGCAGTTCATCTTACACGTTACTGACGCTCCATGCTGACCACAAAAGCTACATTTTTGCTCCAGAAACTCAGGAAGATTACTTAATAACTGTGCTACTTCTAAATCCGTAACTTGCACCTTACGCAGCGACCACATTATACACATTTGGTGCACATAAACAAAGCCATCATCAATAAACACTGCAGCATTTAGCATTTCCGCAAAGCCGATTCTGTTCAATTCATAGGTGTTCTCGACATTGCCTGTTTTACTTCTTGTGGCAGTACTTAATTTACGATACAGTTCCAGTTCTTTATCCGTGCTGACAGTGGGAAACGTTGGATGTTGTTCGATGAAATTGGTAGGCACTTTTAGTTGAAGCATTGTTCCCTGACCCAGGGCGCTGCGCTCTCCAAGATTACATAGACAACATGCTTTTCCCGGATATTTTTCAGGAAAATATGGAAGTTCATCAATAACTTGCTTTTCTTCCATGTTTGCCACGATGCTTAAGCTCGTCTCGGTAATTTTATTTATACATTTACAACAATTTCGCAGGCACAGGAGATTGGTGAAAAAAAACCGGAATAACGATGAATCGATTAAAGGGAAATATTAATTTCGATATATGATTCGATATATTTCATTTATTTATTTAAGGATGTCTCAAAAATTACTAATAAAATTGAGAGCCTTTGAAAGTATTTCCGCGCTGAAATTTCATAGTTACCACAAAATTTCAAATAATTTTATATTTTAAGCATTTTTGCTAGTCTTTTTGAATTCGTCTGAACATCCCCTAGATGTCACCTTCCCAAATTTAAATTACTGAAAACTTTGATAAAAATTTTTTGAGGTCACAATTTTTTTTTTTTCTTATATAATTTATTAAATTTGATTTACTCATATCAATATCAATTGATTTTTTATAGCTAATTTATAAATCAGCTAGGCATTCAATTTTTTTGGGGAGTCGAATAATAAAAATTACTCGGCTACTCTGAATATGTTGCAGAAAATATAGTATGGTGATTTGGCAATGTCACAGGAAATAGAATTGAACTGAAATTTATGCTGAACCTGTTCTGCACCCCTGTATATGTACCAATAATTTTGTTGGCGTCCAAACACTTTTTTACGTAATTTTACATAATTGATCAAACCATTTAGATATGATCTTAAAATTTCCATCACATGGGTCAGAGATTTGTCAATGTTCAGCCATATAAAGGTTGTAATGCAAAAAATTTCAATTAAAAGTTGTGTGTAAGTACTTTGTCATATGCTGTCAGATTTCAAAATCAACTCGATTCAGACAAATGCTACCCAGTCTTTATATATTTTCTGTGATTCGGACTCTTTACTTTACTATGTAATGTGCAAATTGCTTATGTCATATCACTAAGCATATGAACAAAAAATTTTAGTAAATTCAGTTGGCACATCTTCTATAAGTTTTGTGTTTAATAAAGAGAAATTTAAAGGTGGTTAAAGTTAAAAGAGAAAGTTAAAGCATTTGGGCAAGAACGGTTAAAAAGCAACCGCAAACCTTTACTCGCACACAACAAAAGAGGGCTACTTGGGCTGCAAGACGCGTGGGTACACAAGTTCTGACCAGAGAACGGCAGGGGTGGCACTTTTTTGACACCATGGTGGCATTCACAAATCATGGGTGTGGATAAATACGCGTGCAAGCAAAACAGAGGCATATGCCTTTACTCATATACACAAGACAAGCCTGGGTGTTTGCAAGTGCCGAAAAATAAGGGCAAAAGAAAATGTGCGCACACGCAAAATGCGATCAGCAGGCATATAAGCATAGGCGAGAAAAAAATCTCGCTTGCTGTCTCGGTCTGTCTGCACTGGCGCCGACGCAACAGCAGGTAGCGAAAGAGACGCGCACATTAGGCGAGTAAAAAATTGCATGACCTTTTTTTTGTGTTTCTTCACATTCATTTTCGAGCCTTTTTGACTTACCCAAGCAAAAGGCTTGTAAAGGCTTATGAAAAATTGTCGGGCAACAAGAGCCGCAAAAATTCGGCTGCTTGTGTGGGTAACACCATGTAAGTAACATGGCGCTTTTAGGGGTGCGTACACTCATGCCGTTCTCTGGTTCTGACTTTGTCGCAGGTAGCGAAACAGGCACACGAAGCAAAGAGCCAGGGTGCCTCTGCCTCACATCAAATCTTTTGTATTGTTTTTGTGAGCATGGACATGCTCTTTTTATTCTTAAAGGATACATCGCGCGCTGGCAACAAAACTGCGAATAAAAAATGCAAGCAGCTTTTTTGATAACTTATAGCAAATAGTTCCAATAAAAAAGGAAATAAAAATCTATCGCCCGTGTTAGGTATCGTATCTCCCATAGTTATATATTGTGGCTCATAAATCCTAACGGACCGACGGGCATGGTTATATTGATTCAGCTTGTCCTGCTGATCAAGAATATTCTGCCTCTGTCATATATATTAAAATTAAGGTTTCGATTTGGGGCATCGATAGAGTACATTAAACTATAATGTATTTTTATATAATACAACGCACATATCACCATTGTGTAGCCATCCCTATCGATGGCTGCATTTGGCTAAAAGAAATGTAAATTGTTTCCATTGATGTTCATATGTATATCGATATGATTTTTCACAACAACAAAATACTGTCCGATTGCTTGGCAAGTTCGCTTTAGGAACGAAATGTAAAAACTGAATAATCACTTTGATACAAATTAGAAAAATGATATTATACGTGTAAGCCCGCAAGTAAATACTTTATTTTTAATGGATCATTATCGACCAAGAGGGACTTTGGCACGTGTTATTCACGCGAAATTTCATAATGACAATTTTTTGGCAAGCCTGGACACACAACAGGTATGTAAACATACATAATACATATAGATGTATGTATGTATACGTATGTAGATGTCAGTTTAAGTCGATAAGCATCTGTATACTTTTAGTGGTATTCATTAAATTGCGAATTGCCCGAAAGATTCCAATCGAAATTTGTCGCGCTCAAAAGGCCGGATACAACAACAGTACGATGGCTAGAGCGTGCCAAGATGTTGTCATCCAATATTTGGATGCATTTATGGCATGCACTGGCCAAATCAGTGCTGCAGTTCTTTATGACGCAGACGGACATCAATGGACTCTTAAAACGTGGTTCCATGTTTATTTTATCTGAGGAACAATTTTACAAACTGCTGGAAGCTGGTGGATTTCCAACTGCCATACTACCAGCTGAAAGGGTATGATGTGATAATATAAAATTATATTAATAAAGCTTGCTTTATTACTTAGATAACTCTGTTGGATATCGGAGCGGGCGACGGTGAAATTTCATTGCGTGTGGCCAATTCGGTGTCTCAACTGAGTGCCAATGCTGTACTGCAAGTATTTGCCACAGAGGCTAGTTGGACTATGAGAGATAGGCTCAAGAAGCTCAACTTTAACGTAGTCTCGGAGATTCGTGAATTACAAAATGTTGAATTAATACTATGCCTAAATGTGCTGGACCGTTGCTTTGATTCATTTAAGCTTTTAGAGGATATTCACTCTGCATTGGCGCCAAAAGGTCGTGCGGTGGTTGCTTTAGTGCTACCTTACATGCATTATGTTGAGACAAATACATCCCACTTGCCACTTAGACCTCTACTGGATCATAGTAATCGAAAAACGTGCCGTGAGACAACGTTTGAAGAAGAAGCTCTAATGTTTCTGGACTTGCTGGAAAACTGCGGCTTTCGCGTGGAAGCTTGGACAAAAGCGCCATATCTATGCGAAGGCGATATTCACCAATCATTCTATTGGCTGATAGACCTTATTGTTGTGCTTTCGAAAAAGACAACTTAGTTTGTTTTTCATGTTTTCCAATACTGGAAGCATACATTATTTTGAAAGGCATTTATTGTAATTAACTGAAGTTTAGCGTTTTTAAGGCTTATACCAATCACTACTGGCTTATTGACCTTTTTGTTGTGCTTTCGAAGAAGACTACTTAATAGCATTAGTTAAAATTTTTGTACGCTTTCCAATGCTAACGCTATTAAGTATATATAAATTTGTTCAAATACTTAATAACTTAAGTCTAATTAGGCATTTAAAATTAGGAAATGTACCAAATGAAGCCTTTTTTCGCTAATATAAATGTCCTTTTTTTTTATAAAAAAAAAAAAAACAAAGCTTGGGTATTGCTGGATTCAAAAATTATTCTTTAATCAATTATTGATATGTTGTCTTTGAGTCAATCATATGGACATATGCATTATGCAGCTTTTTGACAAACTCCTTGTCGTTGTGAATAAGATAAGTGAATGCCTGCACAAATTGGACAGTATTCAGTGGTTGTATTGGTTGCTGCGACGGTCCGGGCTTTACTCTCGTGTTGGGCACATCAAACATTGTTGGTGGCATTAATGCTGGCTTGGAATCCGCTGGCTTATCGCCGACGAGTAGCCGTCTTAGGCATTCCTCAGCTTCATCGCTCGCAAGCAAGGCCGACGCTGGTGCATCCTCAATTGGTTTATCAAACTTCAGTTCATTTAATAGCGAAATGGAATTATTAAGGTTTCGAGGTATCGCTGAAGTTGTAGCTTTAATGAAGGGCGAAATCGGACTTTCGGCAGAGTTTACAAATTCCTTGTCTCTGCTTAAGGTTGGGCACAGCCCGGTGCCATCATTCGGTGTAACAGAACGCTGCAGCTTCTCTAGCTGATCGACTGAAAGTGGCTGCGGTCGATTCATTGAGGCGTCTACTGTAGCCTGCTTTGCCGATTCGAAAAACTTCATCACGTTACAAGGAGTCACGTTCTCACACTGGGTTATTGTACTTGGGGCTTGATTGATTATCTGAGCATTGTACTCCTTCTGCGCCTGACTAAGCATGTTGAATATGTTTGAGTTTCCCTGCTGAGGCAGTGAAGGCATTGTTGACGAAAGCTGGCCGTTGCTCTCTTTGCTCATGAGCAAACTGTTTACCACCTTGCTGATGCGAATACACTCTTCCCTATTATAGAACCAGAAGCCACGAATGCGAGATCTTTCGTTACGATACAGCAGAAATGGTGGCTGCGACTTCAATTCCAGATTGCCAGCAATAGGTTCAACAAACGAATTTGTATTTAGGCGATTGTTAATAAATATGCTGTGAAATGGCTCTGCATTTCGATGGTAAATAAAAAATGCTCCCTCGACATCAGTTTTGTCCCATTCGTTCTTCTCCGAATTGAAAGTGTAAAATGCAACATGTGATGATGAATCCACAATCTCTTTAGCGTATGGGTCGATTTTTTTAATAGCCGACAAATTCATCCGAGTTATGCTTTCGTCCGCCATTGTTTTAGTTTTGTTAAATATTATTTTAATTATATTGTAGATTCAACAAGCCTCTTCCAGGTGAGAGAGATGAGCAATTGGTAATTGTATGACAGCTATCGGCTAAGAAGTTATCGAACCAAGCATTTTGGGTACAAAATGCGACTTGATTCGACATTTGTGGAAAATTAATATCCTAGCTATTTTTGACCTATCGAAATTGATATATTGATAATAAATAAATTCGTAAAAGTTTAATTATTTATAATTAATTAATTTATTTACAGGAACTTAAGGCTGACAAAAGAATTTTTCTACTATACATATGTAATATAATTGTTTCGTCAAGCTAAACAGTTTAGGCCAATTATCGATAGAACTATCATATAGAGTTTTTTCACCTTTAGAAATGGCGCCAATACATTTTGCAAAATTTGTTTGTGAAGTAAATTAAAGCCATGCAGAAATCAATAACGTATGTATATGATATATATATAAATGATTAGTTCTACGTATATACAATTGCTTATTCATATTTTATCCTTCACGTATAGCTCATTTTTTAAGCCAAAGGATGAAATATCATCAACAGAGTAAGTCTATCAACTTTGGAAAATATGTATTTTATAACATGCATCTGCATCTACAAGAAAATGCCAAGTGAAAACTGATGCAGTTGAGAGGAACATTTCCGAAGTGAAACAAATAGATCCGATTGTCAAAAGTGAAGTTTTCGGGGATGCCATGAAAGATTTACCTATGGATACTACAGAATTACACACAAATGAGCCAAAAATGATGACCCTTAAAAGAGAAATAAGAGGTGTGGCCTTGGAGAGTTATGATCCATCTCTGGAATGTTATCACCCAGTGAAGGACGCCTATTGGAAAGCTCGAGGAGTGTATGTAAAAGCGTACATATTTTTAAATATATTAAAAATAATGTTAATAAGATTATTAATAGGACCCCTTATTTAGCATTGGCTCGCACATTTCAAGTAATTGAAGAAACAAAAGGGCGCCTTAAGATGATAGACATATTGAGCAACTTTTTTTGCTCAGTGATATTAGTTAGTCCAGATGATTTGTTGCCCAGCGTGTACCTAAGTATCAACCAGTTGGCGCCAGCATACGAAGGACTCGAACTTGGCGTTGCCGATACCACGCTAATGAAAGCAATTTGCAAAGCAACTGGCCGGAATTTGGCTCATATCAAAGCACAGACACATTTGACTGGAGATCTTGGCATTGTAGCTGAACAGTCACGTTTGTCCCAGCGCATGATGTTTCATCCGAAGCATTTAAATGTGCGAGGGGTGTTCAGCAAGCTTAAAGAGATTGCCATGATATCTGGGCAATCGAAAATAACACTTATTTATGATATTTTTGTAGCATGCCGTTTCTCAGAGGCGCGTTTTTTCATACGATCTCTAATTGGTAAGCTGCGCATTGGCATTGCAGAACAGAGTCTGCTTACAGCACTCGCAATAGCAATTGTCAAGAAAAACCACATAAACGACTGTAAGACTAACAAGATATGCGATAAATATAAGGATGAAATATTGGAAACAACGCTCTTGTTAAAAACCACATTTTGGCAAGTATATGCATTTCAAATAAAAATGCGTACAAAAATGATTTTATATTAATTTTTTCAGCCAATGTCCCAACTATGACATAATAATACCTGCAATTTTAATGTACGATATTAAGGAACTTCATAAACATTGCCCGATGCATCCCGGAATGCCGCTCAGACCCATGCTTGCTCAGCCCACAAAGGGAGTACACGAAGTGCTGGAACGTTTTAGTGGCATGCATATAACTTGCGAATGGAAGTATGACGGTGAACGTGCACAGATACACCTCAACAATCAGGGAGACATAAGCATATTCTCGCGTAACTCTGAAAACAATACGGCCAAATATCCAGATCTTATAGCCAGAAGCAAGTCTTTTCTTAAAACGAATGTGCACAGTTATATACTCGATAGCGAGATCGTTGCATGGGATGTGGAGAGAAAACAGATATTACCATTCCAAGTCCTTAGTACGCGTAAAAGAAAAAACGTAGACATTGACGAAATTAAAGTTCAAGTATGCGTTTATATATTCGATTTGCTATACTTTAATGGCATTTCGCTTGTCACAAAGCCCTTGTCAGAGCGTCGAATGATTTTGTTTGAGAATTTTCAAGAGATTGAAGGTGAATGGAAATTTGCAACTGCGTTAAATACAGATGACATGGACGAAGTGCAGCAATTTTTAGAAGAATCAATCAAGGGCAACTGTGAGGGTCTTATGGTAAAAACGCTAGATGAAGAAGCCACATATGAAATTGCAAAAAGGTCTAGAAATTGGCTTAAATTAAAAAAAGACTATTTATCAAATGTGGGCGACTCGCTGGATTTGGTGATAATTGGAGGCTATAAGGGAAAAGGTCGACGTACTGGCATTTATGGAGGCTTCTTGCTGGCCTGCTATGATGCAGAAAATGAAGAGTACCAGAGTATCTGTAAAATTGGCACAGGTCACTTGGTTAAAAAAAATATTTCCAGCCTATTTTAACATATTTCCTTTATAGGTTTCACCGATGAAGATTTAAAAGTACACTCGGCGTTTCTACAAAAGCATGTGCTTAGCGGCGCAAAATCATATTTTAGATACGATAGTAGCTTGGAACCGGATGCCTGGTTCGAACCTGTACAAGTCTGGGAGGTAAAATGTGCAGATCTATCGCTCAGTCCCATACACAGAGCTGCCATAGGCATTGTAGATAATGAGCGTGGTATATCATTGCGTTTTCCTCGCTTCATACGCATACGAGATGATAAAAGTCCAGAAAACGCCTCAGATGCAAATCAAATCGCTCACATGTACAATTCGCAGGATCAAGTAAAGAATAATCAGAAATCCAGCAATGGAATGGACACTGAAAGCGACTTTTACTAATAAAAATAATAAATATTTGAGCAACATACGCGTTTATTTTATTTTAAGGTAGAGTGTGTGCTTGTGCTGCTCTCTGAAGATTTCGACGGACGTCGTGCGTACTCAGCACTCTCTTTATTCTGGTTTGGTTTTTGTCTATTACGTCTGCCAAATCGTTTGATCTTGACTTTTTCCCCTGGTAAATTGCAATAGACTGCTTCTTCAGCTGTACGACCTTGATCCTTGCCATCGCTTGGTGAATTTTCTTCTGAGCCCTGACGTAAACGTACTTTGGGCTGGTATATGGCTCTGGATGGTCGATCCTAAAAAAGTCTTTGTTTATCTTTTTAAATTGTCTATATACCTATATATATACAAACCTTATTTCTTATGCGACGATCATCTGAGGATTTGAGCCTGTTACTTGTTTTAACTTCCTTACTTTCAGGGGTTAGATTACAATATGATTTTGCTGTTGATCTACTATTTTTATGGAGAATTTTAGATGGATCGTTACCGTCAGTGTTCTTTATGGAACTCTCTGCACATAGATCTGCTGTCTTTTGCGCATCAGTCATTGGCACAATTTCCTTCTTTAAAATTACAATTTCCTTCTCTAGTTGTTTTGACTCATTAGCTTGGGATTTTCCTTTCTCAGCATCAGGCCTTTTCTCATATAACTTTTTCTCACGCTCACGAACTAATTTACGCTGCTCATGTTCTTCGCGTCGTCTCTGATCCCTCTCGCTGCGCCGCGTAGAACGCGACGACTTTGTGATCTCAGGAGTGGCTAATACCTCTTTGCCTGATGTCTTTTTTGAATTATTTGTGACCTTTTTGTTTTCATTAGAGGCAGCTTCCTTTGGCTTGATTTGTGTCGATTCCAACAAACGTAACTGTTTCTGTTCTTCGCGTTGTTTCCGCTTTTCTTCGTTACGTTTACGCGCTTCTTCACGCCTCTTTTCCTTTTTGTTTGACAAGTACTGCAGCAAAGGCGTCGACTTGACTTTTTCATCATTCTTAAGGTCGAATGAGAAATCAATCTTTACATCGCTCAATCGATTTGCATCTTCACGTTCTTCCTCCAAACTTTGCAGAAACTCTTGAAAATGTTGTTCTTGCTCAATGGTATTTATTTTGTTATCGTGACCGCGTGCTTTGTTCTTTAGAAGAGATTGAAATGGGGCATATTCTACAATAGCAATGTATTCAGAGCCCCTCGAATCTACAAAAACGTATCCATCGAAACGATCTCGAAATTGCAGCACGTCGTTAGTATCCTTGGTAGATATATCAATGTAGGCCCGGCAAGTTGCTTCTTGGCCGAGGGACCAATCCGCTGGGCAATAATAATACGAATCGTTTTCCGGCAAAGGGTCTACCTGAGCGAGAAATTCCTTTTCGGTCATGGTTGGAGGCAAATGCCGAACAACAATCTACAAAATATACGAATTTTATGTTTCTTTTCATACAGTTGCATTTATTATAAGAACCCGTATTAGCTGACAAGATTTGTCCTTTTTCTCGCGTTGCCTCTTGCTTCGAGTTTTTTCCATTTTATTTAAATAGCTTGTTATGCTTTATGTTATTAATTTTTCTCGAACATACATGTGAGGCACTCTCCCTACGTCAGAAAAAATACCAAAATAAATTGATGTACTCGTACGTCATAATTGGAACATAAGAATGGAACAGAAATAACAAATAGTAACTAACAAATAATTGCAATTTTACAAAACTCTATCTTCGAGGATTTAATTAATAAACTACTTCATTGTTGTTATTATCTTATTATGTTAACTATTGTCAAAAACTAATAATCTCACGTTGGTTTTCAAATGATACATACTCTAGTGGGCATAAATATTTTGACGAAACTAAAGTTGAACGGACATCACCAATTGAGAGCATTTTGTTATTGATCATATTGGATACAAGATCAATGGAAACGTACTTACGAAAATCTCTTTTTAATGATACAAAATTCTCTAACCCATTAAGCAACAGCTTCCACCAGTTTAAACATACAATAGATGTTATCTTTTATGTCAAATAACAGCGTTTTTGAAATGCATCGTCCTAGCGACAATATTATCAAAAACATTATCTGCTGATGCAAAACGTACACATGCCAGGGCCCACCTAATCTCTCCATTAATAGAAGATAGAAAAATAGAAAGTTTTTTCTCATCAGAAATATCCGATACCCAATTCCTTACTGTTATTTATACACTTTTTATTGTTTGATACGAATCTACTTATTGTTAATATTATTTGACTAATTTTTCCTTCTTCTCATACAACTTTTTGCATCCCAATATTTTTTAAATGTCTAGAAAAAATTTCAAAAAACCTGTATTTTAATGGGTATTTAATGGGTTAAGACAAATTTTATATTATTCAAAAGGCATTTTGAAGACCTTTCCATTGATACCAATATGTCAATAACAAATGCTCAATTGCTCAACTTTAGTTTCGTCAAAATATTTACGCCCACTAGTGTATGTATAACATCAAGTTTATATATATAATAAAATAATCGAGTTCAAAAGCTCTGCAAATTCTTCGTAGATTTCGATTTTGGTGAGACATACAATATATATATCAATGTATGTACATATCATGTAAGATGTTGCACAAAATGTAGCTTAGAAGCATGTAGTATAAACTCTTTTGTTTCCACTAAGAACTTACTATACTTCAAAGCTTACAACATACACTGAAGAAATAATTCAAACAAAAATGAATCAAATTGACTGTTCAAATAATAATACTCATTTTATTTTTATTTTAAATTCAGTAGCACTCCAATAAATCTTGCAATATTAATTAAAATAATGGCCCACTTTCAGTATAAGGTTTTGAGCTCTTATTAGCATTCTCATTTTTTTTAATATCGCTATAACGTTAATTTTCTCGAAGTGTACAAGCAATACGGAAACATTTTCACCCTTAAATAATAAGCACCGCCCCCAAATACGTAACATGTGATTTTTTTCTCTTTCCAGTCAGGCAAGTAGAGCATCCTTTTTTGTCCAAAGGTTGATGCTAAGACAATCTTAACTGAAACTTATTAATTTAAGGACAGTTATACATTATATTTTCTCTGTGATCTCATATTGATTTATTTATTGAGATGTGATTTAACCTGGAATTAAAAATATAATTATTGTGAAGCTTTTATGCTTGTATAACTTTTTTATGAAATGGAATTTTCATTTTTAAACAAGACGAGCTATGATAAGGATTGCTCATACAATACCAGCTCTCAATTGCAAAATACCAACTCTAATGGAGGATTCTGTGTGGCCAATCATATGAGTCATTATAATCTAATAATCGACTCAAATTATAAACTACGTGCCAATGAGACCGGAATTCGAAACTCTTTTAGCCAAGAATCCAACTTATTATTTTCAAAAATATCAAATGTAACGGACTTTTATCCCGGCTCGCATAGCATAACACCATACACATCCGGTAAGTTTTTTGTAATTTCCATTAATTTTATATTTCTCTTTCACATCGGGCTTACAATAACTTACCTGCCACCTTGAAATCCTTTTAAAATCAACAAATCTATAAATTGTCTCTATCGAAGCGTCTTATAAATTTGGGAGACCGATATTTAAATTGTATTATTGCGAATAGATTTTCAGCTAAAATCTTATGTTGATGAAGGCTCTAGTCTGACTGATAAATCCAAACAAAGACGAATCAGAACAACGTTTACTTCAAATCAACTAAATGAATTAGAAAAAATATTTTTGGAAACTCATTACCCAGATATTTATACGAGAGAAGAAATTGCATCAAAGCTACACCTAACGGAAGCCAGAGTTCAGGTAACCTTAAAAAAAATAATTAATATCTGATCTGACTCAATCAGAATACAAAACAAGATTGGTTTTATTAATTTAATTTTCAATTATTTTCATCATTTTATTAGGTTTGGTTTCAAAACCGCAGAGCAAAATTTCGAAAACAAGAAAGACATGCCATATATATTATGAAAGACAAATGCGCCAAAATGGAAAATAAGCAGACTAGCGCAACAGGAAATCAATGTTATGATGTAGCACTGAAAGCTTCTCAAAATGCATGCCAAATAAAATGTTTTTATGATAAGGTTTAAGGATCAATGATATTTTCGTGTATATTAAACATATAAATATAAATATACAATTAATTTATGCGTGAACTAAGGTATTTAATGTGAAAATAAATAAGAATGTGAAAGTAAGAAATCACAAGTTTGAAGTATACGAATTATATCTGATCTTGTACATTTCAAAAAAACTCATGGCTTTTTATTTTACAACAAAAAAACTCAACAAATTTTATTTATATGAAAACATGCAGGCGCTCAAGCCAGAAGTACAGTAAACAACTTATTAAAAGTAATCTAAAATCTATACATCTTTCACAGGCCGAGGACCCGGAGGCCACAACAACAGTAAAATTTTGCGGATACCCATCAAAGGTCATTATACACTTGTGATAGTCTGTGTCATCATCGTTGTCATAGACAGCAGCAAAGGTGGTCGCATTGAAATATCCATCCTCGTCTTCTTTTGGGGGGTTAGTCAAAACCTTTGTAATATCAATTCCCTCAGATCTACACATATGAAAAATGTAGTTTTATGTGTGTGTTTTAAGTCATAATAATAATACATACTCAATAGTTAATTTTGGCTTTGGAAACACATTGGACACTTTGCATTCCAGTTGGGTTTCGTTTTGAATCTGATAACGTTTTAAACTTAATGTATAGTTTCGTACATCAATAACCTGCACACTTTTGTGTACAACTATCGTTTTCGTTTGTGTTTGCACGATACACTTGTAGTCTCCCGTGGAACTGATCGTAGGATTGATCAGCGCTAGAGAGCTGTATTGCTTATTTGGATCCTTTGAGCTTTCATAAGAACTGTCAACGTAATTCTTGAAGTCAGGCTGAAATATTCGAACCTTTTAGTATAACTTAAATAGAATATTTGACTTATACATACAATAGGCGCTGGCTGTGAGCCACGAATCCATTGATAAATTGCTTTATCGTTTCTAAACCATTTTAGGGTATGGAATGATTCTGTATCATCCAGGTTATATTCACAGTCTAATACAGTGGGCGCCATGTCACCTTCCTCGAGTAAAATGAATTTTGTTTCTTCGTCCACTGGCTTGCATAGTACATCTTAAGATGAACAAGTAATATGTTGTATTAAATAAAAAAAGGCAATTTTAACCAACATTGCATTGTGGTCTGCACTTTATAATGTCTAAAAAGGATTAATTTCTCAATATATCTAACTTTCGACTAAAGAGCTAGGAGTATTTTCAAAAAATCAAAAAAAAAATCTCAATGAAAATAAGTTCAGATTCTACATTATTTATGTACATATATGGTATAAATAGATAATGTATTAACATGTGTGTATGTGGGTGGCATATATGTGTTTTGTTTAATAAATCGAAATTTTCCACATATATTTTTGATACACATATTATATATATATATATATATATACATTTTCTCAAGTACACAAGACTCACTTACACACAACAACTCATGATATACATATGTATATTTAATATATGTACATACATATATTCACTTGCTAAAATGATTTCATTTCTCAAGCTAAAAATAGTTTTTGAATTTTCGAATATTATCAAACTGCTTCTCAAAAACAGATCACTAATTAAGCATTGATCAATACCTGCGTAAATAATCGATGCAGCAATGATGAAAGCTAACAGTAATTTCATATTGAGCTTTAAAAACTCCGTTGGAGACGAACGCGCAGATACCGCAAGAGAGAGAAGAGTAAACGTCCGCTTAAGTTTACTCGACACAACCGAACAGCATGGTCAAGCAGAATTGTCTGATATATCACACTAAAATTTTCTGGCGCTGTCTTGTATGGATGTATGTATATGTACATATGTATGTAATTTTAAAGTAAATAGAGGCAGATCGTCAACAGAGAGCCGGACACAAAGAGAGTCAAAAGAAAAACAACCCACATACATGTGTAATAATGCACAACACATATGTATGTATACATATATCCACCGATCGTGTCACATAAGAATATATATCTACATATAACTACAATAAATTTAACATACTAAGTTGGGCTAAATGAGCAGCTCGTGCCACTTGACGCTCATAATATATGTACTTATGTATGTACATATGTATGTATATGCTTTGCAGCTGCCTGCCACATGAATTGCAGCGCCTAGGACTGTGACCAACTGTGAGGGGTGGGCTTTCTGCTTCGTTGCTCTTGGTTGCTCTGTTTACAGCAGTTTGTCTCTAACATCTCCCTATATCATATGTTCATACATATATTGTAACTAGAACTTAAACTATTGCTATGTACAATATGTATGTATGTATGTAGATACGAGCTTTCATATTTGTACACTTGCATAGATATCCAATGTGCGTAACTCCGTGTATGTAAGTTTGTGTGTACTAATGTATGTATGTTATGTACATGCATATACATAACATAGTCTAAAAGTTGCTGAATTTGAATAGATGTGAAGTGACTGTGAAACAATTTGGAAGACCCGATCTACGCAAATGTGTGCATATGTATGTATACTCCCAATTCTCGGATAATGCTTATTCCAGCTAACGATGTTAGGTTCAAACAAATTTCGTTTAACGCCCGAAATTACGCGAAGTTATACTTTTCGCTGCTAAAAGAAAATTCGTTCACTACAAGGGGAATTAAGGTAAAATAAATAATGTAAAAAGATCGGATACGCTTTTTGCATACTGCACCATGTGTTTATACCTTGCTACTATTTAGATTGTCCAACTAATTTGTTAGATAAAGCTGTTAATATTTTACTACCAGCATGTTAACATGTTTTTATTTTTTAAAAATCAAATTGGGAAGTGAAAATAGTCGAAATAGGTGACCGCTCGAATTATTATTTATACCGATAATTATTGCTAAGAATATTCCACGGTATATTTGACCCATTTGCATTTTCTCCAGCCGTGGTTAGTTCCTTCGCATTGGACGCTAATAGTAGTATTCCTACCAAAAGCCTGCACTCCATTCTTTGGAGTTAAATCAGGAATTCTGAGTCTATTTCTGGTGTAGCACATTATTCTCGCCATCTTGGAGCTGGTGTTGATTTTCCACCTCATTTCTGCTTCGGCTGCTGTTCTGCTCTATCGCTGTACAGAGACCTGCGTATGATCGGGATCTACTACTCTATAATGTTGGGCCCTAGGGGCTTGGTATCCAGTAGATATGGCATCCTTGCATCCCAGGTCATATTGAGTAGCTATGTGAGATGCTTGAATAGCATTGATGGTCGGTTGACGGTCCATTTCCTGTGTATACAGTGAGTGCTCCTAAATCGCTTTAGTGGTTTTCCTTATAGCGAACATCTCCGCTTGGAATATTCCGCAGCAGTCAGGTAGCTTACTCCAGTAAGACTCCAGCTATTATTGTCGTGTGTTTGCTGCGATAACCTATGTAACAGTTGGTTGCGCCCAACTTTAACGCGGACACTTGACTTCTTATGGTATTATTGCTGTTTTGCATCATTTTTTCACTTTGTCTAAATAGTTTATTTATATATTTATATTTAAATGCACTGAAGAAATGTTCATTTTCTTGGTAATATATAACTTCATCCGCCAAATGCGATAGACAAAGAAAATTATATTTTTGAAATGTCTTATCAAATGGCTCCGGCAATATGATTATAAGACTACGAATGAGTTCCTTAGAACATTCAAAGTTAAGCAATACTTTTCATTGCCATAAAAATTAAGCTTTTGAAGAAACTACAGGTCCAGTGTAATGTAGGAATTGCCTACACTCAACGTCTTTCCATTTCTTCATATCAAAAATACTTCACGACTTTTCGGATTCAAATGATTTTTGATGATAACTTCGATTTCGTTTTGGCGGCATTCCATTGACTCTTGAGAGCTAAAAGTAGTTTGTTAGTGTTGGTTGTGTGAATGCATTTGTGGCAGGATTTGGCTGAAACACATTTTCGACAAAGGTCTGCATCACTGCGAGCCCAGCCGCATACTGTGTTTTTTTTATAGGTACCACGGTTCCTGTTGGTGAGCATAGAGTTAGCTCTCCACAGTAAGTGCTTCGTAGAAGATGTTGGGTATTTTCTTCTTGTTACTTTAACGCTTTGGTGAGTTGGCGGGAGGCATCTTATATCCATTGGCGTGCATATCCCGACCTGTGAGATTGCCATTCTCGTCGTAGGCGTCGCTTTTCGAGAACGAGCTGCTCAATTTACTGATTTGTCTTCTTTTGTGTGTTAGACACTTGTGCAGTTTGAGGAGTTAAAATGCGATCTGCGGTAACTCTAGTGTGTTTACAAGGTTGTCGATGTCATCTTCAGTTGAGTGTGAGCTTATATATTTCCTATAATAGATCCATTTGGTTTTATGTGAGGTCAATCTAAACGGTTGATCTTTACTTACTGGATGACGGACTAGATTAATTAGAACGGGTGAGTGGTCAGATGACAGATCCAAAAGACTTTCGGCGCTAATCAAGTTTTTGGGTATATTTTTGGAAAAATTTCAACAGGAAAGCGGGAAAATCATTTTTTTTTACCGTTCCCCCACTGTTGAATTTGTAAGCATCATATGTTCATCGATAAAGCAATCATATGTATGAAATATCTTATCTCGACTCTAAAACTTTAAATGTAATGTATTGTGTTCACTGTGAAATTGTGAAAAAAAGTAAAAAAATAAGTTATTGTCCTTAAAGTGGTAAGTTGAACTGTGTAAATTATGTGGATAGTCCATTTGAGGTTAAATTCACCACTCTGTCCATAGTCCAAAATGCATAGAGTACGACGTACCAACATCGGCCGCCGCACAAAACATGCAAGCCAGCAACAAGTGTATTCACAGAACTTAAGCGTAGAAAGACAAAATACAATATGAAGAAATGCCCAATTGAGACAACGCGTGAGCAAACGAAGATCATTGGCATCATACAATCGTTTGGCATTCCAATATGATCCCAGTGATGATAAACATTTAGATATTGGACCAATGACGACTATATGCCGATTGCAATGCGTAAAGTTTAAACAATATAAAAATAGCCGCAACCACTATCGCACAAGCTAGACAATGCTCGCCAACTCATCAAGCTCCACTTCCCCCAAACGTAAGCGCACTATTGCGGTTAAAAGAAAAGTGCGTTAGGAGTACGATTGGAAAGGTGACGCTAGAATCCACAAAATCTACGTGAGACTGGCCAACCGTTAGTAAAAAGCCCTTGCAAAGGCTAAGCAGAAACTTTGCTTGAAAGAACTGGACCCGATTCATCTTTTAACTGCTCATAATGGAAACTTACAAACCGCTTTAAAAGGGTTGTCGTCCCGAAGGCCACACTCAAGGATCCCCCCTGGTGGAAGGTGCTTCCCAAAAGCGCAGAAGGCTTTTTGGCCTTACAACGCCACATGTCACAAGAGCATTGAAAATACGAATGGAAGAGCCATTCCAAATGTGCTTGCCAGCCAAGCCAGTAATATTTGAAGAAGTCACGGAGCCCATGAAGAAGCTGCAAACCAGTTGGAACAGTTCTGGTCAGCATAATCTTCAGCAAAATTTTTCCTTTTCAACAAAACAAACAAAAAATTTCTTCATCTTTTAATCACCAAAAGAAATAAAGCTATCTGGTCCACTAGTAGCATTATAAATTTGCTTTCCTTTCCGAGTCACGAACCGAGATCCTCAGTGCGTGTGCTTGACATTGTAGTCTCTTGCTGTTATGACATGGTCTCCTTTTGAGATAAGTGAGGTGCTTTTGAATGCGATGTACATATTTGAGGCAGGGGGCTCCAATCCCAATATTATAGCGCTTGCAAATGTAACATTTTTCCTTGTTGAGGATTGGAAGATAAACGACAATCTGGCTGGTGTAAGACGTACGTTTGCAAAGCGCCGTGTGGTCACTCACTGGTGGTCAACCTCTGTGTGATTACCACTGCAGTTACTCACCTAGTGCTAGAATCGTCTTTGCAATGTGCGGAGTCATGAAGCTGTCCACAAACTACACACACCGGGCATATGTGGTTTTTCTACAGTGATTCTACGATGCAGTACACACTGAAGTTTGTAGGTAGGGTGCAGTTTATTTTTCTCAAGAGACTTGTTATTTGGTTTGAGTTCAACCTTAAAGGGCGGTTGAGGTTTCCTATCCTTGTTTAAGATGGTGAAGACCTTTAGCATTAAATCCTTTGTCTTGTAGCGCCTTGGTTATTTCTGCAGGTGTTACATCTGATTCTATGCCCTTGCTGCTTGTAAGTTGGTACGTGTAAAAATTCGTTTTAGTGTCGTTTATATGCTTCGATAATACTCTATAACAGTCGTCGGACTTCATTTGAACTTTTTTCATGACTATTACCCCGTACAAGGGAAATTATGTAAAAGTTGTGCTTTCCAATAAACTCTATAATTTTGTTCACAAGGACACTGGAGCTTTTCCCTCGTATATATATAAGGGAGGTAGCTTTTGTCTTCCTTTTAGCACCATCTATAGTTGCTGAGAAGAATATATATACTTTATGGGGCGTGGCAGACGCCTCCTTTTCCCTTACATACATTTGCACAACTTTAAAATACCCATTTTTTTTTAATGTCTAAGTGTATAAAAACCAGTAGATATAAAAGGTTTGAATTCAGAAATGAACATATTCAGAATTTCGTTGATTTGGTGTCTCCACAAAAAACACCAGCAAGCAATACTGGGGAAGTTTAATGAATATATTCATTAATATTGGCCATGCCGGGTTCTTGAACTTTTAAAAAGACGTAAGCCATCAATATTAAAATTTATGTGGATTGTGTTTTGATTAAAAAAATTATTTAAAAAAAATGTCAAAGTGTATAAAAAATTTGTCAAGCATTCAGCGATACCATAATTATATGAAATGAAATCTGATGGCTGATCAGCCGCCGCATGATTTTTAAAAGCTCGTTTAAATATTGAAAAGAACTGCTCAATTAACGAAGAAGAATCATATGTTGAGTACTGCACATCATCAATATAACTATGCATAAAATTGATCAATTGCAATTTGGATCCTCATTTCTATATGGCACAGCACTAAGCTCTGATGCCAAAGAATCACTGTCGCGTCGTTTCTGCATTTTAATCTCAGGACACTCATTATTTAATTGTTGTTTCACTTTTTTATAACAGAAACACGTGTTTTGTCTGTCTTATGCAAATCCCCCGAAAGTAGCAAATGCAAAACTAAATGTGGTTTAAAAATAATCAAATTTTTGTACTCTCTAGAGACTTTTAAGCTCGTTTGTTTCAGTCACATAATTTGGAGCACTCTTAAGAGGCTGCAAAACCTTGCTTCGTGGATAGTTACAGCTAAATAGATGTTAAAAAAATAAAAATTTTTGAAAATTTATGCTAAATTATATGTAATCTAACTATCTGCAGCAACTTCCTGAGCTTTCCAATAGAAAAGAAGGCAGCTGCTTTTTCTTTCTTTAGCGGTAACGGGTTTGCTTAAGCTTAATAAAAACAGAGACCTCTTCTTATTGCCTTAACTAATATAAATTTGTTATAAATGCAATTCTCTGCGTTTTATTTATTATCATATCAATTAACCTATTATCATATTTTATGAACCGATATGTATAAGCGGTTCCACGGATAATCTACAGACCGTCCACTGCCTCGAGATAACTTGGGTCCGTAAAATAAAAGTGCGGATAGCACATAAAAAAAAACTTTTTGAAACTTATAACGCCAGCTGGCTGACAATCTCCATCGACGCAGTAGCAACTCGTATTCGGAAAGTGCATGCAATTGTCCACAGCAAAACGTGGGCCGATGTATTAGCTGCCATTAGCGTCAATAAATATGCTTCGATCGCCATCAAAGCTGGAACTGCCTTAGCGATTGATAAGTAAACTGTCAAAGCCCTTAACATCCTTCCTTTGCGTGTATGTTGCGTACTGAGCGCTGATCAGGCTTGTCGATGCAAAAAAATTAAATAAAAAGAGTTCACCTGCCTATAGATACTTAACGGGGTCTGCCACGCCTCATTCTGCCTGTTACATACATTTGCTCAACTTCATGATACGCTGTTCAATTTTTTATTTATAAATAACAAAACAGATTGGCTTTATTTAAAATTTAGAGGTATATTTACAACAACAATTCAAGGTATAAAATTAAAACGGCTCGTCGTTCCTTTCTGCTAACCACCAGCAGTGTTGTCAATTCTTGATGGCCTCATATAGCTAAAATATCAAAAAAGCCATAAATAGCTAGACAGTCTACCGCATTCATTTAATGACCTAAAAAAAAGGTCATTACCTACAAATTTCGTTTAATACGTACATTTCCCATATACTGAAAAAAAATACTGAGAAAATAGCTTAATTGGCATAGAGCCATTAATAAAAAGAAATTGTGGATGAATTAAAACATTTCAATTAAATAGTTTTTTTATTGCATAAAAGTTGGCATCACTGACTTAGAGATGGGAATCAAACTCTGTACTGCGTACAGTGTACTCTCTAGCTTTGAGGTATTATTTTTATTAATTTTCTTTAATTTAATTCCGCAAATACAGCCTACGTTTTTTTTAAACAAAAGAAAGTGTTAGGATGCAATCCCGAGTTATACTTACGATTCCATATAGGCGTTACTTGTCGTACTTATCAAGCGCATTTAACAGCCTGGCACTGACCAATAAAAATGTGACTGTGGCACAACAAAATGTAGTTAAATTAGATTTGGATATTTTTGTTAATCAAGATAATAGGCAAATTGACTTGCTGGATAAATTAGTGAGGCTCAGGTAAGTGCAATTTATACAATTAGAAAGGCTTTTATTAATTATTTTGTTCTTTTTGACTAGGAAGCAAAAGGAATGCAGCAATGTGCCGCTCTTCCCGAATATTTTGGTAAATCAGCTGTTGGATTATACAACACCGCAGGATGTGATTACGGTATTGCGTGATCCGCTGCAATATGGAGTATTCATTGATAAATTTAGTGGCTGCCATTTAATGGATTATTTAATAAACAATGGGCATGCCTTGGAGGCAGCACAAGTTGCGGCATTGCTAATTGAAAGAGATTTAAGCAACAATGATCTAACTGCAGCGCTCACATATCGTTCATTCTGTGAATTTATTAAAAACTACGATGCGATTGTGGCTAAGAGAGATAAAGAAAAAGTTGCGGAGCCATCGGATGTGGTGAGTTATAGGTTATTATTATTATGATCACTTTTTGTTTAATTAAATTTTACAGCAAAAAGTGCGGGTAAAGTTTTTGCGAAACTATGAGGAGCAAAAGGAAATAACTGAGGACGATCGACTAGGTGTGGCTATGATCAAGTTGGGTGACAGCTCTAATGAATATGCCAAAAATATAGCATTAGTCGGTTTTGCTTTAGTTGGTCGGTACGCTGAGCTGGAGCAGTTTATTAAAGTAAATCAGCAATTTATCTATAAAGATGTTCTACGCGCATGTGCGATGCTAATGTCCAAGGCAGAAAAGCCCGAGGTAAAAAAACAACTGGACGATGCCCTTAAAGTATCTACACGAAATAAAGCTTTTGATGATGCTTTGGACGCAAACGTGCAACAGTGCGCGCAAAGTATTGAGCCCAAACTCATAGCGGAGTACGCCATGGCTTATGAGAACTGGCAGATGAAATACCAAAGCGCTGTAAGGGAGCAATCACACATATTAGAGGTTCAAAGTCGCGTCGAGAATGTAAAGGCGACGTTAAATGGGTTGGAAATAATGCGGCAAAAGCTTTGGTTCTTCGAGAACAAAGAAGATATAGATATACAGATTTTTAAAAAAAAAGTTTATTATCCCAAGCGTTGGTTTGGAAAGAAAAAGAAGCCAAAGGCTGTGGATGCATTGTATGTGCCCCCAACAATTTCGCGAGCAAATTGATTAACTTGAGCTCATCAGTAATTAAAGTTCGGTCCACTCCACTTTTTTTGTTTTTAAGCTTTAATTAAACTACCAGATCAAATCAATCAAATGTTTAAATGTTGTTTTCATTTTTTTCGAACTGTAAATTTTTTAAATTACCATAACGTAACATTGAGGGTCACAGTTATATTCATTCCATCTCAGATTACAACACTTTTATAACTTGGAGTTTTTTTGTTCATAAATTGTAGTTCTTAGAAACTAATCGTCTGTCATTTGTGCATGGCCGGAGGCAGAGCAGTTTTTAAAACGCGCTGGCCGGGTGCTGACGGCGATAAATTGATTGGCGATGGTAGATCATGCCTCTTATCCTGTATGGTGAGAGGTAAAAACTGTTGCTGCTTCTTTTTCCGGTTCATGTTCATCGGATGGGTATTATCATTCTTGCCAAACAATATAGTCAAATGAACAGCACAAAAGATGCCCAAACTCTAAAAATAACAAATTAAAATAAATGTGTTTAAAGGTAGTTACAAAGGTTAGGTAATAGTATTTATGTTAATGTAATAGTATTAGTAGTAAAAATGTAACTAATTTACCTGTAGAATAGCAATGATGGCAGCTCCAAATGCGGTTATCAGCAGACGACTTTTGATTTGCTCTGATACGACAGCCAAACAGCCACGCTTGTAGTGAGTATCACATGCAGATTCGTAGGCGTGCTCGGGGCGAGAGCAGCAGGACCAAGGCAGCGATAGACGTCGATAGTCAAGTGGTCCATCAACACCGCAGCATTGCAACTAAAATATTTTATATTTTTATATTATATTTTTTATAAAAATGTCGTACAAATGTTACCTGAGATTGCATGCGATTCCACAAATGTAGGTTGTCAACTTTAGTTCGTGAAAACTTATCTAAGAATTCAACAAAGGAATCATCGATGAATAGCTCAACGGAAGTGGGTATATTCTCCCTCATAGCCAAGGACCAACCACAGATAATGAACTGAACACAAATACAAGCCACTAAAAGAGCTGCAAACTATTATAAAAGTAATAAATATTTAAAATGTGCATTTTTATACATTATTTGAATTATTAAGTTTACCATGCCCAGCAGACAGCGTTTTCTCTGATTGGTTGCCTGACAGCCCATCCAGCATAATATAAAGGTAACTGGTCCCAAGCAAAGGAGAATGGCAGCTGGAGCCCACAACTTATTCTGGACAATGCCATAATAAACGGAGTGACCCCAAAGCAACGAGGTGCCCAAAAATATTTGAGCTGCACCAGTTAGCTAGGTAAATAAAAAAAACGTAATCTTATTAATACATTCTTAATATAAATGAAATTTAAACAAAAATTGTTGAAATTTCTGTTTTATGCCTTTAATAAGAAATGTACATGTAAAAGATGCTGCCCCTTTTGACGTCACAAGATATTTTAGATACTAACACAAAGTAAAAAAAGCTCCTGTTTACGCATGTGTGTAAGAGTGCGTTACATACATATATGTATGGCATATACATACATATGCATTTATGTATACATAGTACTTTTGTATGTTATCTAGCTCAAGGCCATTCTGGGACTCCACTACCCACACCCATACTGGCTGCAGTTAATGATTATGTACTTAGCAAGGTAAGTATATATATAAAATTTCTCCCCATACATTTACAAAATACATCATTCGTATTTGAAGTATATGAATGTTGTGCACATGGCCTTGAAGAACATCATTTTTTATCATTTATGCAACGCAAAGAGTTGCTAGAGTCCATAAAAAGAGTTTAATGAGGGCACAGATGCATATGTAGTTGCATCACAAATGGAAAATGCGCTTGTTTGTATGTATTCATGCATGAATTATAAAGCTTTATTGAAAAATTCATTACTTACCGCCAAGAGAAATACATAACTGTAAACCAAATATTTAAAACATTTAATTTTTTTTGGCAGAGCCATTGCTATATATGTTTGGATATCTTTTATAGATGCTTGTAATTTTCACTCTGCTTAATTTTTTTTAGAGTTCATCCACTGAGCCTAAAGTTTGTACAAAATTTGAATCAATGCGAGTTCACTGGTACATTTACATACATAATGCATACATACATATTAATGCGCATTATGTATAAAAATGTAGTTATTTATTTTCTTCGTAGCTCTTAACATACGTATGTACATATGTATATATTTATTCATTCATACATGCATATGTTTTTATAATGTATTGTATTAAAAATACATGTATCCGTTTCCCTAAACAGTTTTTTCCGTTTTTTTTTTTAATGAAAATCAAATTATTTATCAGTGCATTGTTCTTATTAAGAAGGCTTGCAAATTGCACAACATTTTAGCAGCGTTCATTTTTTCAATTCTTCACAGTTGTAATCTTTAACTTAAAATAAAATGTTAGGCTGTTAACGGGCAACGACTAAAATTCTCTTGTCTGCACAGCCGACACCAAAAACGCAGTAAACGGTCTGACCGTTATGTTCCTTGTTTTGTTATACTTTTGTTGAAGCCAACAGTGCGAAAACTTATCTATAACCTCCACCTCGGCTCTCAGCTCGGCTTGATTTGGCTCTCTCGGCTTGCTTTTTGCAAACAACTGTCATTAAGTCGATGACAAAAAGCAAAGCAGAATGGCGCCAATATTTGATTTTAGTCACGAAAGCTTTTTTAATCACAATCTAGTGTGGCTTGTATGCTATAATCTTTTTGGGTTGAGTATACCATTCGTAAGATACTAGAATTCATTTAAAATTCAGGTCTTTTTTATATACCAACGTATTATCACTAAGCATAAGCATGTCGTATAAGCACTAAGCATGTTGTATGCTTAGTGGTATTATATACGGTGCAGCGCCATCTTTCTGTCGTTTCGTGCTGTTTCATTCCGCGCAAAATTATTCCGCAGAATGGTCTGTGGAATGAAGCAGAATGAAATTGAAGGGAATGAGACACAAAAAAACAAAAGGTGCTACATAAAAAAATTAAAGTTGGGCGCCACCAAAGATGACTAGGCAATTTTGTGATTGTTTTCAGATTTTAAAAGATTTTGTACTGCCTTATATATCGTTTTTTTCGATTTGCGGGGGAGGGGGAAGAAATTAAAAAAATAAACGCGTAGTGTCCTGGATATAGGAGCACCTACATACCAAATTTGGTTGCTCTAGCTATACTATAAGAGTTGCTGAGAAACACGCATTCATACAGACGGACATGGCTATATCGACTCAGCTTGTTAGCCTGATCAAGAATATATATACTTTATGGGGTCTGCCACGCCTTCTTCTCTCTGTTACATACATTTGAGCACTTTCATAATACCCTTTTTTCATTTTTTACAAAAATGTCAAAATATGTAGAATATGCTCCAAAAGTTAAAAAAAATAAATGTCGAAGAACTCGAAGGTGTGTGACAAGATTTAAAATGACGCAGAAGTTTATTTTATGATTTCTTATTCAAAAATCGAATTTTAAGGATAAGTCTAACAACGGACGTTACATATGTATGCATGTTTTCGACTAATTACTAGGCTCGCGATAATTTTCATTATTTGTTTAAAGAGTTCCAAATTTAATTTATTTTCAACGCGGGCGTTACTAAAACGACTTTATTGATCAGGGGTGCCACAGCAATTACTTTCTCCGAAATTTTTCTTCAACTGGATTCCCCTCTGCTACAGTCGAATCCAGAACGAATCAGTTTTCAATCACTAGCTGGTACCAAAGGCACCTAGTCCAATCCAGGTTCAGACCCTTATATATATATACATATGTATATATTCTTGATCAGCAAAAGAAACTGAGTCGGTTGAGTCATGACCGTCTAAGTCTATTTTTCATGGGAATTACCGCAGGAAAACCGGGAAAACTACAGAAAAATTTCCAAAAAAAAAAAAAATATAATGCTAAGTATTGATAAATTCAAAATGTATCGATAACCCAAAAGAGGTCGGTACATCGAAAGATTCCAAAATATTGAACATTAAAAGTTATCGAGCGATGTAAAATTGATTGAAAATTCAAATGGTATCGGAAAATGTAGAAATTATAACTTTTTCCATAAATTGTCGTAAAATTTAAGTTTTACAGATAGTTTTAAACAGGACAAAAATGATCGGAAATTGCAAATTTATTCGTGTACATGGACTATAATACATATGATGAACATGTAGACATTTCCTTAAAACGTTAAATGGCTTCTAATAATTCTTTTTTTTTTTAATTTATGGGTTTAATGCAATAACCTAAGTTGATATAAGAAGGAAAATATGTGTATTTTACAGAGGATCACTCATTGTGAATTCAAACTTTCTAATGTGTGCTGATGATGTGAAGCTATGCCTATTGGTTAGAGACATGTCAAATAGTACTTTATTGCAGACAGATCTTGACCACTTTGTCAATTGGTGTAAATACAACTTATTAAAACTTAACTGTTCTAAATGTAATGTCCTTCTATAGACGCTCTCCTCACATAATCGAGTACCACATTTATCAGTACCGTCTCAATAGATTAGCAGAAGTAAATGACTTAGGTATTCTCCTTGATAGTAAACCTAAAGTTTGACAAGCATGTTTCTCTAACTGTCAGGCAAGGCAATTCAAGATCTCGGCTTTATCAAAAGATGGGCTAAAGAATTTGATAACCCATTACACAACTAAATTACTTTATACATCTCTTGTTCGTTCCGATTCTGGAATATGGCTCTTGTGTTTGGTCTTCCACAATACTCGAACCACCAGAAATAGTATTGAATCTGTCCAACAAAAAATGTATATTATTTACTTTGCGAGGCTTTAACTGGGTTCCAGGAGTTGATCTACCATTTATACTAATCATCTACTTTTAATTAATCTTCCATCATTAGCTAACCGCCGTATTATGTTAGGCGTCATGTTTATGTTTAAATTAGTTAAAGGGGAAATTGACTCCTCATACTTGTTGAGTCAACTTGATTTCTCAGTTCCTGCTAGGTATACTCGAAATTTTGTTCCTTTATTACTTAACGTTTGTACCAAATCAATTATTCACTGCATGAACCCCTTCGAATACTCTGTGCTGATTACAACAAACTTTACTCTGTTATTAACACAGAGGTCTCTGATTGTATTACTAAAATATCTATTTTAACTTTTTTAACTTATTAATAACTAACACTAACCCAGACCTGATTGGGTTTTTAGGTTTTCCCCAATCCTCGCAACGAATGTTGGGTAGGTTTAACACTCCCAATCTATAAGTTTATCAAATCTAAAAATTATTAATTTTAATTATTTTATGTAATCTTTTTATTTTATCGTCGACTGTTCATAGTTGACATTAAATAAATTAATGAATAAAATAAAAATATTGGTATCAATGGAAAGGTCTTCAAAATCCTGTACTTTACAATGAATAAAATGTTTAATGGGTACTTAATGTAAAATGTACATAAAAATTTCCATTGTCTTTAGTTTACTTGAACTTTCAGTCTGGATTGCCATTTTTATACACTTTGACATTTTTGAAAAAAACATGGAAAAGTTAGTCACTTCTCATACAAAATAATAATTTTCAAAAAATTATAAGAAATATAAGCAATACGATTTTTGAAAAAACTTATTCTGTAGTCACTATTAAAATTTAGATAGGGGCAACTTTTTGCATCCAATATTTTTTAAATTTAAAAAAAAAAGTTCAAAAACCTGTATTTACAATGTACAAAAGATAAAATTTTTTATTGGGTACTTAATTAGTTAAGACAAATTTTGTATCATTAAAAAGAGATTTTGAAGACCTTTTCCATTGATACCAATATGTCAATAACAAAATGCTCAATTGGTGATTACCTTTAACTTTAGTTCCGTCAAAATATTTATGCCCACTAGTGTATTATCTCACCCGAAAGTACAAAAAATAACAAATAAAGAAAGACAATTATCTTAAAAATGAAATGCTTTCGGTTTTATTACAAATTTGTAAATTTATGCTGTACAATTTACACACACAATTAGATGTGTTCTAATTAGAAATTACATATGTATGTATAGAAGGGTATGCAAATAATGTATGCAAGCTACTTATGTAGAAAGGAGTGTATCGAAAAATAATGGTGTTCATCAATTGAAATTAAGTAAAAATTGTTGTAGTGTAAAAAGAAACAGAGAAAGTACAATACAGATTACAATACCAGTGTTTTTTTCTTTTCTGAATAAAACATGTTTATAAGCTAAAATGTTACACGGAATTATGGACCAGCCGGCTTAAAGTTCCAATTGCGCATGAACTCATATTGAATTAAAATAAAAAATGGTAAATATATATTGCCAACGACATGGCCTAATGAGCGGTATGCAAAAATTGTGTGTGGATAAAAAAATTTTTGCTTTAGAATGTACACGTACATATGTAAGTATTTTATATAAAAAGTATTTATACAATATATAATTGCTCTTGTTACTATACTTGTAACCATAAGTTTCTATATAAACGTACATATATAAATGTGTATATATTTGAATAAAATTTAAAATTCAGGTCTCTTTGCAATTGGGCATTTGAGAGGCACCGCTTATTAACAGGGGAATTGGTTGGGTGCCAAACTCAAAACAGATCTTTCAGATTATTCGCGAAGATTCTTGGTGAGCAGTAAATTATTGTGGTGGCCAGACAAATGACGCACAAGCTCCTGTACAGACTCAAAGCACATGGAGCAGAAACAGCAGCTATACCGATTTTCAGTATCTGTCCCATTGGTGGTGGTTATAACATTGCGATGCACAGAGCATAAATGCTTAAGTAGATGCGCTTTTTGCTTAAACATTGCAACGCAGAGACGACAGGCAAAAGGCTTCTCGCCAGTGTGCACACGCAGATGGGTCTTTAGGTTCCAGGACATGCCAAACTGCTTACCACAATATTCGCAGCGATACTCACGCACGGATGATGAATGCGTTGTGGTATTATTGCCAGCTATGTTCGGTACAGAGGCAGTGGTGCTATTGCTGCGCACATCTGGATCCAAGCTAAGGCTCAGATGTGACAAGCTGGAGAGACGTGATTGCAAATTAGGCATAGCCGAAATGGCAGCATTTTGATTTGATTGCCATTGATAGACAAATTGCTGGCCCAGATGCATTTGGAGTTCTGGGCTTTGGACTCGATTGCGTTGGGCTTCAAGTAATTTGCGTTCCGGTGTCATGGGATTCTCGTTATTAAAAGTGTCATCTTCGAAGTGCGACATACCGCCTGACACGGGCGATGTGGTAGACTTTACTAGACGCAGTTCCTCCAATAAATTATGCTGATATGCGGTAAATGGTTGATTGTCGCTTTGAGTGATGTGAAAGCCAGGTCGTCGCTTTCGATGCGGCGTCACCACATAGTTCTCAGGTGAACTGTTAATGTCTGAACCATCCGATAAAGGCTTCATAACATCCTTGTGCGAGTCAAAGAAAAGACTCTTACGCTTTGTACTTTCGTGGGCGGTAATTGTATCAATGTGGTTGTGTTTCGGCAGGAAGGATTTGTTGCTGTTGCTCTCACTGCGTGTGGAGTTATCGGTTTTCATTCGCAGATCAAGCGACAAATTAACTGGATTTATTGTTGAATGATTATTATTATTATTGTTGTTATTAAGATTATTGTTGTTGCTGTTGTTGTTACTGTTGTTATTGGCTGGAATGTTTGATAGATTTACAATTTCGTCAGTGTCTTTATCGCTTCTGTTGTCCTTATTAATGCTCTCTATATCCTCGTTTTCATCCTCCTCCTCCTCGCCCTCCCTCTCCAGTGCTTCCGCTTGCTTCTGTGCACAACCGGTCTCACAATTCTCCTCGCCAGAAAAGTTGGCATAGTTGCTCATATGCTTTACTTCGTCCACACTCTCCACTTCATACTTCAATGTTTGATCCAAATTTTGATTGTTGCAGTACTGTTGTTTACGTGGTCGCTCTCTTTCCCGAAAGCTAGCGCATTTGCTACTCAGATAGGCAGAATCTGTCGTCTTCCAGCTGTCCGATTTGATCTGCAGTAGCAGCAATAGATCGTGCAGGTAGTTAACATCTCTTGATGTAATACAAGTCTGTCCGGAATATAAAAAATCCAAAAGGAATTCAAAATAGGTGGCATTTACATCCGGAAAGTAAACTGTAGTTGAACAGTCACTTAAGTGAGTATCCTCGAGTAAGTTCCTAAAATCCAAAAATTTATTTATAAATAAATAAAATGTTTTTAAATTTAAAGTTTATTATTTTACCTTATGAGTGGACTGGCAGCAGCGAGTACCAATTTGTGCGCATGCAGCTTCACCTTGTTTTCACACACAATTGTCAGGTCGGTTGGATGCTCGCCTTTGAGCGCAGCACCAATTTCTTTGAGTATACACTCGCCATGCTTGCTGTATTGCAACATCAACATTCTTTGAAACTGCAATTGACAACAATAAAATTAAATAAGTAATCGAACTCGGTATTTAATAATATACTCGGTACCCTACCCTATGGGGTCACCCACGACACTGTGTGTAACGCACTATTTCCATTCAACCGCATTATATACTAATATACTATTTTTTCATGCGTTTCTCCCCGGCACCTGTTGCATTCATAAAGTTGTACAGATAGAACGAATCATCTCAAACCCCATAAAGATCATATACATATAAATATGTTATTGAACATATTACTCTATAGTATGCCCTCTGGCTTAGCCTGCGATCTTTTTCGCATTAAAAAGTCGATGACATTTGCAACAAGAGTGGGGTCCTGTCCAGCCATTACAATGCTTGGATAAGAACTCAGTCATGAATCGCACTACAAGTACCTGGGTGTGATCCTTGATAGACGCCTCAGCTTCGGTCGGCACACGACAATGGTCCAAAAAGCCGTGATGACGAAGGCTGCCAAGATGTCGTGGAGAAACAAGCTGTCACTTGACAACAAAGTGGCAATCTACAAGACAATACTCAGCCCGATCTGGAGATACGGCATCCAAGTTTATGGTATCGCGGAGAAAACGCACTTGAATAAGATTCGGGTTGCACAAAGCAAGATACTGAGAAAAATGTGTAATGCTCCATGGTACATGCGGACCAGGGACATAGAAAGAGACCTACAGGTTCCAATGGTTGGAGACATGCTGCAACTACAGGCCAAAAATTATTATTATAGATTGGCCCTGCACCCCAATGCACTTGCACAACGTCTCGCATGCTACGTGGGTCGTAGACGACTTAAGAGACAACACCCCCGAGACCTGTCAACTAGGTTTATAACCTAGGCCATTCTCATATCCTATTATAGTATTATATTATTATTAGTATTATAGTATAGTTTAGTATAATTTAGCAAATATAAGGTAAGGTAAGGTAAAGTTGCCACATAGGTAATAGCAAACAACAAATTACACATCTAAATAAATTGGATATTTATGCAGTATTTTTATGTATTTTAGTTTTTTTGAGCTTTTCGATAACGTTCTGGATTTTTTGATAACTTTTCGGATTTTCGTTTTTATATCGATTTTTCAGTAAGTGTTCAACTGAGTCCACATGGATGATTTTTAGTGAAAATTACAGAATTTGCTTGCCCTTGGTGAGTCATTTTTATTGAAATCTGCGTCGAGCCTAAGCTGCGCGCTTGTTTTGTTATTGATTTAGCCAATTTTTAAATTGTTCAAGGCTTACGATTATGTGTATAAAGTTTTAACTTTTAATGAGAAGTTTGATAGAGAATCTAATGCAAATTTCAGCAATAATATAATACAATGAAATCTGCTTTTCAGTAATTATTATTGTAATTATTGTTATTAAAAGGTAAAAAAGGGTATTTTTGTTTTTGAATATGTTCTAATTATAATAAAAATTTGTAAGCATTTACATAAACATTTTCCATTATGCTTTAGAATTCGCCTACAAAACTTTCACTCGTTAATGCTTTTCAATCTATTTCCTTACTTTCAAGCACTTGCCTTATATGTACATACAATACATATTACATGCATATATGTATGTATGTTACATGCATATATGTATGTATATGTGTACAAGCGCAAGTTTGGCATTGCTGTTGGTGTTAACATTGGATTGCGGCAAGAGAGTCGAAATTATTACATTGAGAAAAGATCTTTATCTCTGTTGGTGTTAACATTGGATTGCGGCAAGAGAGTCGAAATTATTACATTGAGAAAAGATCTTTACTCAAAATAGGCTGTCACACTCATATTTGCATGTATATATACATATAGTACACTCGTTTGTGTGTGCGTGTGTATGTATATATGTATAAAAGGCCATGTGTCATTATTGTGTGCATTGTGCAAGAGCATGGCTTATAAGCTTTTGCTTTATCACTCACACAACCAAGCTTGCACATAACTACATTCGAGTGGTTTTCAAATTGAATGTGTGTGTGTAGGGGACTGGGAGCGAAAGAGGAAGGGCCACACATACGAAGCTAAAGTTCACAGATCTCTGAAAACTTTAGAAAGAGATAGCATTTTGCTTTTGTTGCGGTTCCAACAAAGCAACAGGAGTGGAAGAGATGGAGAGGAAGAAACGTTCACTTTCAATAAAACTTGAATGACTGGCTTTGAGCAAGAGAATGGTGTGTGCTCTGCTGTGCTGTGTATTTTTAATGGCATGGAAAGCGACAGCAAAAAATTGTATTTGTATAGTCATTGTGAAACAATACTTGGGCTACATACATATGTATGTACGTGCGAAGAGACTGTTACAAAAAGGAACGTATATGTGTATTTACATACATATGCAGAAATTGCTGCGTTTACAATATTACATCTTTTAACCTATTAACAATATTAAACATAGCTTAAAATTCAGAGATTTTCAAAGAAATAAAAATACAATTTGTGCAATGAAACAAAAGTACTATACATACATATGTATGTACATACATATATAAAATAGCAGCCAGTCAGAAGGCAAAAAAAAAAAAACTAGAAACTTAATGCGCTAACTTAAAAACACCTTTCACAAAAAGCTTTTCTCTCGTTGCTTCAGTTCTATCGTAGTACAAGTAGTTTGAATATTTCACTAACACAAACAAACAAACTTGCATGAGAGATGTGTGTGTGTGTGTTTGTATGTGTGTGTGTGTGTGTGCAAGCGCGTTGTAGGCATGTAAAAAGCTTTCGTATTTACTCTAAATGTTTTTACGAAAGCTTAACTATTGCTTGCATGCCGAAGTAAGTTTTGTATGACTAAATAAGAGACAGACAGTCGCGATCACACTTTTACACTTGGCTTTCTTATATGTATGGATATGTTCATGTTTGTGTGGGCTTTGCATTTTGTTGACTACATACATATGTATGTATGTATGTCACATTCCAATATTTCAACATTGAGAGAATAAACGAGGAGAAACAGAATTAAAAAAAAAATTGAGTGTTATTTTCGTGTTTATTATATACAATAATATAACATATGTTTAAATAAATATAAATAAAAAAAAAAAAACTTGTTTTTTTTATTTGTTTTGTCGAAGTTGTTTGCGACTCTTACAAATAGCTCTCTTTTCCTCCTTTCACGAAAGCTTTTTTTGATAAACCAGCTACAAAAATCTCAGACACACACATTACCACTTACATACATACACATACATATGTTTGTTTCGTTGTATGTATGTATGCAGTACATATTGTAAATGCTACCTCTCGACAAAATGACCCAAATTGGAATTACATAATTATAAAAGTGAATACTCTTCTTTCACAATCCAAACGCAATAGAAAATTGTTTCAATTTGCATACATATGTGTATGTATGTATGTATGTATGTATGCGTGTTACGCATACTGAAATATTATCCACTAATGTAATAATTCTGAAGTATAATAAATAGCAAAGAAAACACATCGCAAGCTTTTTAAAGTTTATATGAAACATATGTATGTATATACATATGTACGTATGTATGTGTGTGATATGAAGGTCACTAAGCCTTTCTTGTCTCTTGCTTTTGCTTGGGTGCCGACGTCGCTTGCGCAGCGTTGGCTTGCGGATCTTTTATTAATTGTGTTGTTGTTATACAGAAAACTTGGACCTGCTGCACACACACACACTCACTAACAAATGCTTACCAAAACCCAAACGTAGATATATTCGTATGTATGTACACACAGCTTGGTTTTGAAACTGTGTGCGGTTACGCTGCTTTTCTTTATAACAATTTGGCCTTGTGTACAATAGACACTCTGATATACAAGCATGTTATTTCTTAATGAATCAAAAGTATTAACAAACACTGAACTCATATGTATGTATGTATATATAGGTTCGTGTCAGTTTCCACTCGCGCTTTCCGTATCTGTTACAGCTTACCTCTTTCATTAAATCTTGTAGAAATTGCTCCTTTCACAAATAGTTGAAAGATTGTATGTAGACTGTCTGGATAAATCTACACCATACACACACACATTTACGCATGGATATTAACGTATGTGTGTACAAATACATATGTGGGAAAGTAAGTCTTTGAGCTGAGCTTTCCAATTACACAGCATGTATCTTAATGGTTTTTATAAAATTTCACGTGTTTTTAAAAGTATTTGTCCGTATACATACATACATATGTATGTGAATGTGCTTGTGTCGGATTTTTTTTTATGATAGATAAATTGCTTCAGATATTGACTTTCAATTTCAGCATTAAGTGCGCAAGCTCAACTGATTTTATTCCATATTTAATCGATTTATAATTGTTTAATTTCTCTTTTTACATTACTGAATCTTAGTTTGGAAGCATCAGCGGTGCACGTACACGTACAGTTCACAGTCACAGTTCCATTAGCTTTTGCAAACAAATAAGCAAAACACACCAATATCAATGCACGACATACATACATACATATGTACATTCGCTTGTATGCCCGACACTCACAAAAAGTTCACAAAAACAACACTATTAACTTTAACTAGGTTGAAGTTTTGTTATATGTATGTGTAATACACTATTGCGAAATACAAAACTTGATTGGTAAAACTTTTTTCCCCACTTTTCGAGCGAGAGATCGCGCTTTTGCCTCTCTCTTCTTGCTTAACGGCTTTCTAAGATGCGCGCGCAGCACGTCCACTCGCTTCAACAGATTTTCACAATTTAAAACCGAACTGCTGATCAGTGTGGCCAAACTACAACTGGACAAATGTCCAAAAAAATAACTAATATAGTATTATTCATCAAGATATTATATACCAAATACGTTTTTCTTGATACGAATGGTTTGCGCGCTGTGGGAGAATGTACATATGTAAGTTTAAAAGCTTCAGTCTTTTCTCATAGCCAATTTGTGTACACTTTGGGATTTTTATAAAAAATTGAAATGCGTAGCATGAAGCTGCGCAAATTTATGTAATAAGGAGAAAGGAGGCGACCGTAAAGTAGCCAGTCCACATAAAGTACTCTATGGATGTACATACATAAGTACATACATATGTATGTATGCATATTGCATATAAACAAGAGAAACTGATTCGATTGAACAACAAGAACAAGAAGAATAAGAACAACATTTATGTATATTTATTTATAAGTAATCATCGAGATTTTATAATATTTTAAATTTTAATAATGTGTATGTATATTGGCTTTTAAGATAATTATTATTTTTCTGTAATTTTATAAAAACCTTAAATAATAAAAGAAACTTTGACATACATACTTTAATGGGCGTTAGTGCTTTGTTCATTATAATCATGCGAATCTTTAAAGCAAATAAAATAATCATTATTAACGTTTCTTGACTAGGATACCATTATGTTTATGTGTGTATGAATGTATATATATATATATATGTATATGTTTTGAGGAATGGTATTTAAATGGGCCCTTGCACATGGCCATCTGCATAAGCGCTGATTGGTTCAAGGTCGAGGAAAGGGATAATTACTCTACGCTGTGAAAGGGTATTTGTTCGTGGGTGTCGTGTGCATTGCTGTTCATCAATGCAAACTACCGCATACAAAAGAAAGCAATTATGCAAATGTGTAATAGCGTAATAAGGATCAAGGTCGCTTCAATGTTAGTTCCATCTTAAAACGTGTATCTGCCTTGTCGTTTAAAATTATAAGAAGTTCCTCAGGGTAGTCACCTTGGACCGTTGCTTTTTAATCTATTTATCAATAATCTGCCCTCAGTCATTGTGAATTCAAACGTTCTAATGTATGCTCTGTGCTGATTAAAACAAACTTTACTCTGTTATCCACACAGAGGCCTCTGATCTATTTTAACTTTTTTAACTATTATTAATTAATTAACACTAATAATTAACACTAACCCAGACCTGATTGGGTTTTTGAGGTTTCCCCAAATGTTGGGTCGCTTAACAGTCCCCAATCTATAATTTATCAAATTAAAAACAAAAACATAATCTAAATACTTTACATTAATTAAATATTATGTAATATTTTTCTTTTATCGTCGACTGTTCATAGTTGACATTGAATAAATAAATAAATATGTATGTACAAATATATATACTCATATAACTTTCTTATATATGTAAATGGGTATGTACCCAGATACATCAACATACATATGTTTACTAAAATAGTTTTAAATCAGTTTCAAGATACTGAAACGACAGTTATTTCAACGAAGCTAAAACGATAATTTCGTGAAATGTATTTAAATACCTTTGGTACAGCAGATTGCAAGGTTTTTAGGAATTATACTAATTTCATTTAAAATCTTCAAATCTTCGTCAAAACTAATAATATAGCTTAGAGTAATTATATGAAGTATGTATGTGTATTGCATATATGCACGTACATAGATAATATGTCATAAAGAAAGCTTTGAGGGAAGCGTGTTGCATTAATTGCCACAACTGTGTCAACCACATTCAAACCAAATAGTAAATGATTATTTGGACTCTGAAAGTAAACAAAATTAAGCTTATAAATCTGAATTTTGTTGCAGTTCATGATTTTGAATGGTTATTAAAGTGAGCGCTAACAATGACACAATAAATACTTATAAAGTACACCTAGAATAAGCTCTCAAATTCACTTAGTTTCTGAAAGACCAAAAAAATCCGAGAAGATTATTATTGTATATTGGCCTCCACGAATCTCTGCTCTAGGCGCGCTTTCTCCAGTTGGCAACACCAAGCAGAGACAGGGCTTCTATCACTTGGTCTTGCCAACGCATCCGGGGTTCCAGAATGGTAAATTTTCCAGGATGCCGCAATTAGTACTTTTGCATATGGAAGCAGGAAGAGTGCTAATGCCACGATAATTGGAATGTAATGTGGCATCACCAATCTTCAGAATAGGACAGATCATCAGCATGATGATCAGCAGGTTCCAATCTTCGGTTATGCTCTCTGGGAGCCATATTGATATGACTCGGGCTTGTGGATGACAATTTGGAAGGTCATTGGTAGCTAATATCCTTGAGAAATGATCCCTCCATAACCAAGTTTCCTTTATCGTCGTTGCACGAAACTCCTCCCATCTTGAAATCTTGGGTTTAGGCGCTTTACCCTCTGGTAGAAGTTTCGTGCTTCTGCATCTGCATCTACACTCTCAGACTCCCGCATTGTGTACTCTTGCCTCTTGCGTCTAAAAAGGCATTTCTCGTCCCTTCTCTTTCATCTGCGGACTATAACTATACGGCGTGCTACCGTTACCCCAGCTTTCATCGTTCTTCTGTAGGCGGCGTCTTTTGCAACTGTTGCGTCACGACACTCCTGGTTGTAACATGGATTCCTTTTTGTGGTCGTCGGAATCCAAGTGCTTCTTCTGCCGAAGTTTGCAAGGAGTAAGATCCACGTGCCCACATACAGCTGATGCTAGAGACACGAATGAAGAATATATTCTTCACATGTTGTGACTGCAGTTTCCTGACAACCATACCTTATATGCTTTCGCCGAACATCCAATGAAGATACAATTAGCAAATTAGAAGGCTGAAAGCTCTTTACAGCCTTTGATCTTGCACAGGGTTTATTAGCATAAAGAAATGAAACTAATAGATGTGCACAAAACAGCTTGCTCTAAAACCAAAGAACACTACAAAGTTAGATGACATTTGGCTTGAGAAATCCAATAACTTTCAGCAGTCGCATATACAAATACACAGAACATATAGATCAAATTACTAAAATTTCAAATTACGAAACGGAGATTACCCTATTATGCCATACGGAGAGGCCTTCGGACGCCTACTCCGGCCTACTCCGGACGCCGCATTTCCGCATTAAATGTCTGTCCTTTTCTTAGGTCTTCTCTAAAATGCAAATGAATGCTGTTTATATCTATCTTGGCGCATGCAAGATGCTAGTTAAATTGAGTAGAAAATGCATCGATATTTAAGACAGTTATCACTTTCCTTGATAGCTTTGACAGCCGTTCGTAAAATTAATTTTTATTGAGAAAAAATTGAGTTTTCCCGGCTTTTCCGGTGAAAATTCAAAATTTGCTCCTGTGAAGCACCATATTTTTTATAGACTTTTGTTAAGAAACCGCCTACGTCGGCAGCGACGTTTGCATGGCGCGTCAGCACGTGCAACCCCGCTGTCTACATTTAAAATTGAAATGTCAATAATTCCTAAGTTATTTATCCCATCATTCTGAAATTTGCACAATCGGTCGAAAGTATGACAAGACAATTTTTTACTGCCTTATTTCGTTCTTTTTTTGCGGGGGAGGGGGAAGAAATTAAAAAATAAAATAAAAGCGTAGTGTCCCGGATATAGGAGCACCTACATACCAAATTTGGTTGCGCTAGCTCTAATAGTTGCTGAGAAACACGCACTCATACAGACGGACGGACAGACAGACGGTCATGGCTATATCGACTCCTTCTCCCTGTTACATACATTTGCACAACTTCATGATATATTTTTTCCATTTTTTACAAAAATGTCAAAGTGTATAAAAAGGATCAATTATTTTCTTCATTTAAAATGTGATCGTATCAAATTTTTTCTGTGTATTAGCACGAAGTATACATATACTTAGTGGCATATACTTACCAAATGACCCACACTTGGTGATGCACAATCAAGAACAAAATTATACTGACAGTGTTGAACTCAAATGGTCAACACGTCAGGAAATAGTTATAGAAGCCTTGTTTTTATATCAATTTTTTAATTCTAATTAATATTTTATTATTAAAGGCTTCCATCTTTTTGTAACTATAGTAAAACAAATCATGAAGTACGTTATTAAAACAACATTTTGCGTGGAGGATGAAGCTTTTTCTTTTCGCGGAGTTACAAATGTATGTATGTCGTTTTCGAATCGACTTATGTACATATGTACCGAAGTAAGAACGCGGAAATATGTATATTTATTTATCGCTACCCCATTTGAGGTTGGTTTGAAAATTTGTGTCACTCCGTATGTTCCCATTTTTATTTAAACCTAAGACCAAGACACCAATAAATCTATTTGATAGCCAACTATTCACATGCAGAGTCTGATGATCGTAAATTTGCTAAAAATAACACAAAAAAATGGTTGAAAATTTTACGAAGAATAAAATCGAGTTAAATCCATGAAAACAAATATTTCATTGAAAAATAAAGTTAAACTCATCACTTAAACAATGAAATGGATATATGTATTGAGAGACGCGTGCTACAGAAATCATTAATGAAGCTGAAGCATAGCCGCGTAGAATTACCCGAGGAGCCACAGAAAATATATTCCCGCCAATTTTGTCACACAAGTCAGATAATCACCTAGTTTTGTAACTCGCTCGAAATAGCGGGGTTTCGTTTGTAGCGAGAGGTTTATTGATTCGTGATATAGAGTATTTAATACATATATAGAACGCGTTCTATTTACGTGGCTTTTCCCATAGCTCAGCTCGAACCTTTAACATGCTTAAAGGAGTACAACTTTACTATTTGTTAGAGCTTTTTGGCAAAGAAAAATGTAATACAAATGTGTGTCCTGACCATGTGAAGGCACCACAAGCTTTTGCATTTTCGAAAATTCTTGATCTATTCTGAAATGAGATAGTCTGGCAATACTAGTTTCAACAGTGTAACAATAACTGAAATCAATAGTAACTTTGCAGTATCAATTATTTTCGATAGTTTTCAATTACATCGAAGTATATTTTAGTATTTGAATTTATAGGAAACAAGTTCAGAGTAGTAATGTAAATTTTATAATAAACACCGATGTCGATGATCGTCGATGTTTTTGAAAAGAAGCATCGATGCTATGTTGAACATGTATGTATGTGCATTGTTTTTTTTCTTTTGTTTCAAAATTTCCAAAATATATATTAAAAACTTTTGGATTTGCAAGCATATTTTAACTTAACACAAAATCGTTTTTATAACATAACATGTATGCATAACTTAAGGACATTACCTCATTTATTTGCTTAGAAGCTACTTTTATTCTTTGTTTATTTTGTGGACATTTAGCAAATGATCCTTCATTTTGGTGGTGTTACTTAAAGTCTTGAATGTTTTGCGATTTTAGTGCGAAATTAAACCGATGTTTTGTATAACATCAATGCATCGTTCAACATCAATGGATTGAAGAAAAAATAAGCTAGAAAATAAATGTGTGTGCATAGAAATTCCATTCAATTATCAAGTCAATTTGCCATATATTGGCCAAAATGTAAATAAGCTAGATTTCAAGCTATAATATTTTTTTTTGCAATTGTAAATTCTATAAGCTATTTCATTTTAAAAACGCTAAATCTAGCTTATAATAAGCTAATATGGCAACACACACATTCAGTATTTAATGCGTCACAGTATTTCTCGCTGCAGCGCCACCTAGCTCTACCCACATGTAGACATTATTTTAGCCACATTGTATCGATATGAACTGTCGGTACAAAGTCGCAATAATATATCAATAATACATACAATAAAAGAATATAATTATATTATTGTTAATAATATTCCCTATAGTTATTCGGATGTACTAATTAATTGTTTGTAAAACTAATTAATTTCTACCACATCTAGCTATATGTCGAACTGCTTGATGTTCGACCCAATTGGCTCGATAGGCATGGAAAAATATCGATAAGCTCCACATCTGCAAAAAAAAAAAAAAAACCGATCTTAGCTGAACATCATAGTCGTTGATAAGCGAAAATATAATAATAAAATGAGTTTCCGAATCGTTAAAAGTAGGAATAATTTCCAAAATGCAATAAGCGTATTCAGACAATGTAAGTAAATGGCTGTTGAAAAAGAGTATTGAAAAAACAGCATCATTCACACTTAATTCAATCTCAGTAGGCCAAAGTCCAAATCGGTAGCTATGCAAGACTGTCTATAACTCAAATAATTAGATATTTTGACCAACTGAAAAATAATTAAGTTGTTGATGCCTAAAAATTCAATAATTATTTATATAGTGCCATAATTTCTTGGTAAGTGCTAAAGAAACTTGTAGATTCATGTTTGTTCAGATAAGTGGTTAGTTAAGAACCCAATGCTATTGAAATTGCATTTATTTTAGTTATGACAGTCCTGTGTACATAAAAAATGAAAAGCAACTTTAATGCAAATGAGCTTTATTTAAACAGTGGACGGTCGTCACATGTCCACACAAGTGGCATCGCAACCCAAACGTAACAACGGGAAAAATATAGTAATTGTTGATGGTGTGCGAACTCCCTTCTTGCAATCCGGAACGGCTTATGCGAATTTGATGCCACATGAGCTAGCAAGACACTCGCTGCTGTAAATAACTTTAGTCGTACTTAATATTAATAGAAAGGCTAAAATAAACTTTATATTTCCAGCTCGCTTCTGCAAAAGAATTCCATTGACAAGGATCTAATTGACTATATAGTCTATGGCACTGTTATACAGGAAGTTAAGACATCAAACATAGCACGAGAAGCAGCTCTGTCTGCTGGATTCAGCGATAAGACGCCAGCACATACTGTTACAATGGCTTGCATTAGCTCCAATGCGGTAACAACAATTGTTAACTAATAGGAATAATTTGTATAAATTGTAAAAGCATTATATAGGCTATAACTACAGGAATGGGACTTATTGCCACTAATACTTACGATGTCATCGTTGCTGGTGGCGTTGAGTTTATGTCTGATGTACCAATTCGCCATTCACGTAAGATGAGAGCACTTATGCTAAAAGCTAACAAGGCAAAAACTTTGGGTCAACGGCTCGGTCTTTTGTCTACATTTAAACCATCCTTTTTGGCCCCAGAAGTAGGCAAATGGTCTTAATGGTCTGTTACACTTGCTTAAAATATCAAGAATTACAGCTGCCGGCAGTTGCGGAATTTTCATCAGGGGAAACAATGGGACACTCGGCTGACAGGTTGGCCTCGGCGTTTAATGTAACACGCAAGGAACAGGATGACTATGCCTTAAGATCTCATACACTGGCGAAGCAGGCTCAGGATAATGGCTATTTTACCGATATGGTGCCCTTCAAAGGTTTGCAAAACTTATTGTTAGCATAGGCCCATGGCCATTTAAATATTTCTTCTGTAGTTCAAGGCATTGATAAAGTAGTCGACAAGGATAATGGCATACGTGTCTCTACACCTGAAAGCCTATCAAAGTTGCGCCCCGCTTTTGTGAAGCCCTATGGCACAATTACAGCCGCCAATGCTTCATTTCTGGTTCGTATGATTGTTAAAAAATAAAAACATTATTGAAGACTCATCCTCTTTTACATTTTAGTCTGATGGTGCTTCAGCTTGCATTATCATGACGGAGGAAAAGGCAAAGCAGCTGGGTCTTAAGCCCAAAGCATATTTACGAGATTTTCTGTATGTGTCCCAAGATCCAATTAATCAACTGCTTCTGGGTCCCGCTTACGGCATACCCAAACTTTTAAAAAAAGCTGGGCTTACATTGAACGATATTGACTCTTGGGAGATACATGAAGCTTTTGCTGGTCAGATTGTTGCCAACTTGAAAGCCTTGGATTCAGAGTGGTTCTGCAAAACGTATTTGGGCCTGAGAGAAAAGGTTGGCAGTCCAGACCTAAGCAAATGGAACAATTGGGGTGGATCCCTTTCAATTGGCCATCCGTTTGCCGCCACGGGTGTGCGGCTCTGCATGCACACCGCCAATAGATTGGTGCGCGAGGATGGAAAGCTTGGTGTTGTTGCTGCATGTGCCGCGGGCGGACAAGGTGTAGCTATGCTCATAGAACGTTATCCAGGTGCTACAGCAGACTAAAAAATTTAAAAAACTTTTTATAAACTTTTACATAAACTTTATGATAATAAAATTTTTAACTGTCGAATTATTTACAAATTGTAAGACTCTTTGTTATTTGCTATAAATAGTTAAATACATTTCGAGATAAAGTGCTATACATATGTACTACAATCTCTACTCTGTTTCATAAAGCTGTTTCTGCTTTAACTTTGTTTGAAGTACGTCGTTTTCATTGTAGGCAATATGTAATGGAGGTATAAGCGCACAGGCGACCATTCGACTTTCAGCGTTTAGGAAATTAAATGTAGCACATGCCTGAAAAACTAAAAATGTAAATTCAAGCACAATCATTATTGTCTGTGTTACATACCTGCTCTGTACGTAAAACTTCCACATTGATTTTATAGTTTTTCATAAATTCAATAATTCGCTTTGATAAAGACGGCGTGGGATTTTGATCTCCAATACCTATAATAAGGACATCTATTTTTGGCTCCAATGTGGGAAAGAGCGCAAGACTTTTCTCATTTATGTCATCATAGGAGTTGACATTCCAAGATAGTACCGATCTTAAGTATTGCATATAATGATATCTAATTATTTATACAGTACATACTACGCACCTGGGAAAAACTGTTATGGGTCCAATTAAAACCATGTCATTGTTCAATCGAAAACCAAATTGACTATATCCTGTAATCATTAAACCGAGGTTAACCTCCGTATTAAAAATTGTAACTTTTGTTTTGCCATCGCATTCATATGCGGACAGCTTTGCTGCTGAAGTTGATAGTGCTTGTCGCTGACACCACGCTAAGGATCTTAAGAAAACATCACAAGATTTCAAAAATCCACCAGCTTTTAATGTTTGCACAATCATCTTAATAAACATATGTTTTGCGAAAGATTATTGTAAATATTGTCGTCCACAGAGTGTTGCCAGAAATTGTACTTATCGATTAATCGATAAATATGTAAAGCATTTCTTCAATACACTCGATTTAATTATAGAATAATTTACATATTGCTGTCTTGCAGTTAAAACATAACGAAAAAATTACTTGTGTATTAAAATTTAAAGTGAAGGTTAAGCTGAAGAAGAATGCTGTCTTGCCCGTAATATAGATAAAACTAACAAAACAAATAAATCAATCACCAGTTGCACGAAATACATCCATATACATATGCATGCGTGTGGGTGTTTTAACATGTGTACATGTCATATGGTATTTACAAAATATTTCGCTGATTTATCTTTAATATAATAAATATTTAACATGCTTCATTTTGGTAGTAAGTAAACGATTTTCGTAATTTTTGTACACAGTTGCAAATGTTTATCAATAAACTAACCACCATAGGGAATATATATGTATGTATGTATGTTTGTGTGTATGTACATATGTATGTATATACATAGGTTTTATTAATATATCTATGAGTAAACATTTTCCAGCCGTGTGCATACACATACATATATTCAAAAATTATAATTTTGTATGTGATTGCTTACTTAGTTCTAATATACCCTTTTTTATGCATTAGTATGCAAATGGGCTTCTGTAATACCCAATGGTCATTGCCTATAATTAAAAATATTACTTACGAAATAGATTAAAGATCGTCTTTGTATACTTAACTTATAAAAGGTTTTTTATTCTCATTTTAGTAATAAGCTGAACTCGTTTAAAATTTATAGATGTTTACTACCTCAGAGCGAAAATGATTGGTCCCAGTTCACAGATCAGTAAAATATTATTAACATTATTATTTTTGTTAATAATATTTTACATCTTTATGGATGTTGAACTTTACCTGCGGATTCAACATTATGCGATCAATCGAAACTATCACGATAACGCATCGGTCTCAATAAGTCTATCATCCGACCAGATTAGGACCTCGAAAGTACCCACCGTCGAAAAGGAAATATCCTATACCGATCACACGTGGATATCATGCGATATTAATCCACTCTGTGAAATAACGGTCAAGGCACTACTGCTGGATCATACTAATCATTATCTGTTCGCACCGCTTGCCACCATCTTTGACAATGTAGTCGGGATCTCCCGAACAAGTTTTATAACGCCCAACATGATATCGTTTTTCCATGTAGGCGTGGCTTGTGTATCGGGGAAGCTTGTGGCGTCTGATAGCCTAGGATATAGGCGCCTTGGCGTGCTACTCTTTCAGATCCGCACATTTCTAGACGACTTGGATGGCCATGTGGCGCGCGTCAAGAAACATATACGTGGGGAACGTTCGGAAATTGGCACTTCGGGTTACTATGTAGATGGTCTCTGCGATGGACTTGGCTGCATAGCCCTACTACTCGGCATTTTTTTTTTCCTTAAAAATAATCCGCCACGACGAGGTTACTCGATAATTCCTATGAGCGATACCAAATTACCTGACTCAACTACAACAACAATAATTCCCAAAATGAAGGCCACCACCAGAAAAGTGGCAAAAAACGTGATCAGCTTCACCGGTCAACTTCTGTTGAGCTCTACGGCTTGGAATCGCTATATTGCCGTCTATCAAAACATGCTGGAGCGTGACGATGTCCCCATCAGTCAGTACCAATGCCAGAATTATGTATTTAAGACGACATTATTCTTTTTTGTAGCTTGGATGTGGCGCATAGTCAATGTACACGCTTTACTTCACTGCGTGTTACTTAGCATATTTTGCGATAAATTGTGGGACTTCTTGAAAGTGATTCGTTATAGTGGATATATAATTCTGCTAGTTGCCATTTGCTTGACAGAGATGCACATCTTGGAAGCCCAAAACTATATTTTTAATTCAGCAGCATGCAGTAATTTATCACTGTGATTTTACTAATGTTAGAAGAAATACAATAATATTTGTCTAGTTGATATCAACAATGCCTTTTTAAAATTTGTCTTTGTTTTGTGTACATACATTCTTCTGATTAAGTGGAACAAATTTAAGTCTTTATACTGTATATAAACTATATCGTGTTGTATTCTTATATCCGCATATCTATGTGTATTAGAGTTGGTCGATGTCTTTGGGTTAAAAAAATAGACAAAATGGCAAAGTCGTATTATTCTATGGAAAGAATATTTCCCATAGAAACCGTTGTTCTAAAAGGAATCCTGTAACTTACAAACGCGAGCTGATGGAGAAAAATGCAGTATTGATTTGAAATCATCCACCTATACATTCCAATCATCACACATAAAAGTTTAAAGTTGCGCTCCGAACGGAAAGAAAATAAGTTAAAACGAAAACGTTTAATCATGGAATCGTCTCCAATATCAATTGGTTCTAAAAATTCAGACATGGATTTATGGATTCATAATTAAGAAGAATATTTAATCATAAATTAACTTATTTTTCACTGACACATTTCTAAATCGGTGCAGTTCGTAAAACTAAACAATTTTTTAATAAAAAACCTAAAACCTAGACTGCAGAATATTTACATTTGTAAGTCCAATTTTAGACTTTTTTGATGCATTATGGCTAGGATCTCGGCAAGCACACTCATGCGCTCACAATGCAGACAGACGACATAAAAAAAATCCAAAAAATTGCTGTGTATCAAAACTTTGAAAAAATTTACCAAATGAATTGGCATCAAAACTGATTTGAGGAGTAAATAAAAACCTCGTAGAGTAGTGATATAGATATTAAAAATTATTATTAAAAATGTACTAATTTGAAAAAAAAAAACGTTATAAAATGTACCAACGCATTAAAAGTGTACCAGTTTTGGTAAATATAAATAAATAAGTCTACAATATCAAATGCATGAATCACTTGCCCCAAATTCTTAGCTTAATTTGTTAACATACAAAATTCGATAAATAGGCTGTACCTGTTACTACCTCCAATATACTGTTCTAATAGTGACACTGAGTAATTGTATATCAACTATCGAAAACAATTGATAGCTCCCCATCTCTGACAAACATATACATACTCAATATCTTCCAAGGAAAAATGGTGTATTTGACTAATAAAAGTTTTCTAAAAAAGAAATTGTAAATATTCTTCCTATTTATAACGCACTAATTGAGAAGTGGATGACATATTGACCTGAAGTGTGTTGTGTCCGAGAAAACGAGCGTGAAAAGAAGTGACTACGATTTCTGCTTGACTGTGTGTGAATCGTGTGAGAGAGCGAGCGAGCAAGCGTTAAAAAGGAATTGTTACAACATAAAATATTACGTGTGTGAGAAAAGAAAAACACATTTATTGAAGACATTACAACTGTAGTGTTACTACTAACCCCTTATTAATAGTGTAAGATTTTTTGTATAATCCTCTAGGAGAGCCAATTTTATATACATTTTAGTATGTATATGAGTAAACCTTTTCTTTTATATAGACTATATAAATACATATACACTCGTCGGTGTGCGTGATGAATTTGTTTTGTGCCTATGTACATACATATGTACAAATCATATGCCTCAATGTAAATTCCGCAATTCTATGCTACACTTATAATATAATTATTGTCTGCTGAAATTTATATACAAATATTTTACAGTTGGATTGAGACATACATTTGGGGTTATAGTTGTAAGGCTTCAGTTGTAATGTTTAATTTTATTAGAATCTTAAATTATAACTAGCTTCTTTTGAACAGTTCAAGAATTATTAATGAAAAAATTATTTTATTTTACTATTAGGGTGACTTGAATGTTTTCACAGCAGTATACTAATTTTTTATGTGTTTAAATGTACATTTATGTATGGGCGTGAATATGTATGCATTTGCGTATGTGTTTATGTATGTACGTATGTGATTGTGTTAATGCAAATTAATGTTGATATACACATGAATTACTGAATACAAAACATCAGTTTTTTAGGTACAGCATTCTATCAAAATTAAACCTAAAGTACTAGCCATTTTGGGATTATCTTATATTTCATTATTAATGCTTATACTTTGTTGTTTGAAAACTAATGAGAGTGCGTGTATTTTCTTAAATATGAAAACGTGTGGGAAATTGTTTTGAAAGAGTTTATAGTGTGTTATTTCAATTTGATTGAGTGCCGTATGTGTATCAATCTATTTATAAACAAATCTTTATAATAATGCAAACACATGTCTTCCTTTCTTAGCATTTTGATAGCCAATAAAAATGGATTTTGTGCAAGTGTCCGAGGAGGAAGGGGATGAGCCAATTGAGCTGCCCGCTGAAGAGGATGGCACATTGCTTTTATCAACACTTCAAGCCCAATTTCCTGGCTCCTGTGGGCTTAAATATAGAAATATGGACACCAAAGCTGTGCGAGGCGTGCGGTCAAATGAAGGCCGACTCTTTCCGCCCAGCGCTGATTCGGGTTGGGGAGAGTATATCTACTTTTGTGTCTTTCCTAAAGGTATACCAAATTTGAGCAGCTCTGCCGAAGAAATCGACAGTCCTTATCGCCCCATATTGCCTCCCATAGAGAACAAACGCAAGAGCGATGATAACTTGGAGAATTCAACGGCAAAAACAAAACGCATTGAAACCCGTCTTCGTTGCACCGATCTTATTGTATTGGGTCTGGCTTGGAAAACAACAGAGGAAAGCTTGCGAGAATACTTTGAAAGCTATGGTGAAGTGCTTATGGCGCAGATTAAAAAAGACGTCAAGTCGGGGCAGTCGAAAGGTTTCGGATTTGTACGCTTTGGCTCATACGAGGCACAAATGCGCGTGCTTGCCAATCGTCATCTTATCGACGGCAGATGGTGTGAGGTCAAAGTGCCAAACTCAAAGGTAATAAATAATATCAAATATTGTAATTATTCAATAACATTTAATTCTTGTAGGGTATTGGTCATCAGGTGCCTTGTAAAGTATTCGTTGGACGCTGCACTGAAGATATTAATTCTGATGACTTACGCGATTACTTTTCAAAATTTGGCGAGGTCACCGATGTCTTCATACCACGACCTTTTCGGGCATTTAGCTTTGTCACTTTTCTAGATCCTGATGTGGCACAATCTCTATGCGGGGAAGATCATATAATTAAAGGTGAGATAAAATTCTGCATTTTTTTGTAGCTGCTTACAGATTATAAAATTTTCAGGAGTCTCAGTGCACGTATCGAATGCTGCTCCTAAAGCCGAACAAAATCGTCATCAAGGGCCAAGTTACAACTATAACTCTGGGAGTAATTTCGGAATGCATTCGTACCACCCGCAGGGAAACCACATGAACTCTGGCCGAAGCGGACACCACAGAGGTAATAACCAACACATTGCACACGGAGGTGATAACACTGCAATCGGCAATAGTCACAGCAACATGGGCAGTGGTGGCTACGGCATGGGTGGCAATAATTTTATTGGCAATTCGGGGGGGGGCAGCTACGGGAATAGTAGTAATCATAATCACAATCATAATCATGGTCACAATAGTGGAGGGAATATGAATCGCCCTGATGGCATTCCCTATAATAGGCAGTCAAATTTTCATGGCATGAACCAGCCGCATAATGGTAACGTAGGTAATGGTGGCTGGATGAGCAGGGGACATTTGGATATGCCTAACCTCCAGGCATTAGGCATTAATTCTCAAGGATCAAGCTCTTCAAATCAAGGGCAAAACATGAGCAACCCTTTAGGCGTCGGACTTAATTTAAACTCATTGCCGATGAACCCTGCTTTGGTTGCTGCTGCGTTGAATCAGTGGAGCCTTCTTGGCAATCAGCTGCAAAATCAAAACCAGGATCAGCAGGCAAGCCTTCTATACACTATCATTGTTTCAAACAAACAACTCTTTCAGTTACTTCTCAGGGAGGAAATTTTTTATCCTGGATGGCCCAAAACGGCGGAGGCGGACACAATTCATGTAATATCGGTAACTCAGGCGGACGCAAAGGATCCAATAACCCAAACAATTCTGGCGCCGGTGGAATGAATATAAAAGGAGACAATTCCGGCTCTAATGATCAGGTCAGTCATTCAAAATTTTTTTTTTCTTATTAACATTTCACTAAAGCTTATTGTTTTATAGAATGGTGGCAACTCTTGGTCAAATCAAAGCAGTGGTTCCCAAAACTCAGTGGACAAATCCAATTTTCTCTAAGTATTTTATATTTAACTGCATTATTTACCAATTTGTTTGGTACTAAATACTTAGCTATTCCTACCTTAATATGTGTACATATGAACAAATACAAAAATATGTCAACATGAAATAGAAAGTTAACTTATCTATCAACATCAAGTAATATTTCTTTTACAAATGGCATATTAAAAACGTATAAAAAAAAAACAAAAAAGGCAGGACATTTGGGTTGTTTTCGTTGTATTGTCGGTAACAGAGAACGGCAGGGGTGGCACTTTTTTGACACCATGGTGGCATTCATGGGTGTGGGAAAATACGCGCGCAAACAACACAGAGGCATAAGCCTTTACTCATATAAACAAGGCAAGCCTGGGTACTTGCAAAGTGACAAAAAATAAGGGCAAAAGAAAATGTGCGCGCTCACAAAATACGATCGGCAGGAATATAAGAATAAGCGAGAAAAATCTCGCTTGCGCCTTGCTCTGTCTCACAAAAGAGACCGCGCACACTAGGCGAGCACAAAAAACAAGCCCAAAGGAAATGTGCGCGCTCTGAACTTTGTGTTTACCCACGCAAAGGCTTGTAAAGGTTTATGAAAAATTGTCGGGCAGCAATTTCAGCTGCTTGTGCGGGTAGTACTATGCAAGTAACATGGGTGGGTACACTCATGCCGTTCTCTGGTCGGTAACGACGTAGAGTAACGGCACTCCGCATCGATCGAGAAAATGAAGTGTGCTGAATTTAAAATATTCATAAAATATTCTTAGTGGTTTTTTTTTTGATTTGTTAGGGAGAAAAATGAAAATAATTTTCAAAAATAAAATCGATTAGCTTTGGAAATAAAACTATCAAATATCAAGTTTGCTGCCTCTAGCTTTTATAGTCTCTGAATTACATCTGTTGCTGCAGAAACAGGATGCAATCAGCTCAGATTGTGTCGCTGATCAAGAATTTATATACTTTATAGGGACTTCTATTTTTCCTTCCTGTTAAATATATAACTTCATGATGACCTTTTTCATTTTTTTTTTTTTAATATCAAAGTGTAAAGAAGCAACGCAGTGGATGATGCAGCGCCGTCAAATCACGTAAGTCTGTTTGGCGTCCATTTAAACATTTATAAGAAACCCAATTTAAAAAAATATCCAAATTATTGTCTTATTAAATTATTTGAGGAATCCGAATGTGAAGTTAGAATGGTAAAAAAATCTTTACTCTTTTGTTTTAACAACAGTTATTTTGTTTTGTTAAAGATTTTATAGAGGAAAATTTATTTTTTAACTGGCGGTGTTACCACAAGTATTCTCTAGGGACAAGGCCACCAATTGATGACGAATATTTTAATACAAAATTTTAAAAATTTTAAATACACTGTCCAATTTAGAGAATTGTAATACCACAAATATATTTGCCTAACTGTCAAATTTTGATAGTGACATTATCGCTGCTACTTTTAATATTCATTCACGATAGAAAAAATGATTTTTAACAGTTCAATTATCTTTCAACTCTAAAGTTAAGACTGAACTGTCATCCCTGCCACAAAATTAAATTATAACGGAAAATCCAGTCGAAAACGCCGAAAAAATCATAAGCATGAAAATGTGTATCGTTTTATAAATTACGTATTTCGCAAATCAACTGTCATGGATCAAATAATACTAAATAAATTTATACCGCAGCAGTTACTTTATTTTATCGCTGGTCGACGATGTTGTCAACAATTCGCGTGCACGTTTCGGAGCTCCGACCACGATATAATCACTGCAAGCGCACGCAGCTTGGGCCTGCGCGTCCAATATATGAGCTGCAGTGGGCAGGCGAGATGTGTGAAGGTGTTTAAACAATCATGTAAACACTATCTAGAGGAACCGAAAGCATTGGCTTTGTCACATCCGACAATAATGGATATGTTGGCACTTTTGAGTCGCAGTGATACGTTTGCGGACAAGGAAGTGATTCAGTTGAGTGAAGATTTCATGTCTCAAAACTGGCATGTTAAAGTGCCACCTCACAGCATGAAACTACTGCCTTTGTCGCCGCCGACGCCTCACTTTATTACAGAGAAACATCGAAACTTTATTGTGAATATTTCTGCCCATGCCACCACCAATAAGGAAATACTGACGACCATATATTCGCATCGCATTGTTGTCTTTGATGCTGATTTGTCGTGGGACAAGACATTATTTTTGCCGCTTATTATTTTGGAGGACTCTGAGGTTAAAAAGTCAAATTTGAAAATCATCTGTGTGGAAAGGGAGGAAGTAATCGCCATGTATAATAGCGAGCGTTTAGCCGAGTACATAAGTGAGAATGTTGGTGAGACTGTGGGCATCCAATTGCCGCTTAGTAATAATATAAGCTCCATAACACACATTGTCTTTAGTACTGCGAAGCATTTTTTACGCTCTTTAATTAACAAAAATAGCAAAAAGTTCAATTATATCAGCCATATTGTAATCAACGATATACATCTACACGATCCCTACAACGACATTCTTCTATGTGAGTTGAAACAAGCGTTAAGTCTTAATCAAAATCTTCGCGTCGTCTTGCTTTCTCAATCCGGCGACTCACAGCGGCTTTTACAATTCTTTGACGAGGGAGCTGAGCTAAGTATGGACAAACCGTCATTGGCTGGTGTGCGCATATCCTATTTAGAGGACATCCAAAGCTGTATTTTACTGGCGGGTATACACAGGGGACCTGAAATCTACAAGGACAAACCGCAGGTGTTCAGAAACAAAAACCAACGAAACGAGCAAATGGACAAGTGTTTAGAAGTGTACGAAGAACTCGGCACTGATACCGCCATTCGTCCTTTTATATATGCGATCAACTATGAGCTAGTACCAGTCAACTACCAACACTCCATCACAGGAAAAACGGCGATTCTTATCGCTGCCCAGCACAGCAATGCCAATCATTTGCGTCTATTGCTTTTTATGGGCGCGAATCCGTATATTGTGAATGAGCAGCACGATAATGCCGTTACTATTGCTGCCTTTAGGGGCAACAGCGAGTGCATGGACATTCTGAACAATTATAGCCTGCATGGTTATGTGGTGAAGAACGCAAGACCAGAATTCGTCGATTATGATCTTATCATTGACATAATGTATTTCATTTGTACAAAGGTGGATATTTTATCAGGTAAGAAAAGACTGTTTGGAAACTGTTAAAATTGACAACATAAGGTAGTTTCGGATTTAATTTATCATTCGTTAGTTGGTTTAGCTAACATTATCAACATGAATCTGAGAAAAATAATTGAGAAAAAAAATATTCAATATTAAAACAAATGCATATTGTTTTTTTTAATTATTTACATTCGATTGTAAACGTCGATTGCATTTTGTATAAATCGATTACTTACTCATCCATATGTACATATGTTGGAATATTGTTTTTGACTAAATTGAGTACTCGGGGAGCAGCTTATATGTCATAATGAGTTCTTACTTGGAAAATAGCGATGGGAAGTTCATACCAGCTACAAAACGTCCGGATGGCACGTGGCGTAAGGCGCGGCGTGTGAAAGACGGGTATGTGCCACAGGAGGAGGTTCCATTGTATGAAAGCAAGGGCAAACAGTTTGTTGCACAGCAACAGACAGGGGTGCCCCCAGGCATGTGTCCAATGGTGGCAGCGGAGGCAAAAAAAGCCCGCGAGAAATTGGAGAGGACAAAAGTAAAAAAGGATGCAACACCGTCAGCAGCTAAAATAACGCATGTGATCTTATTCCCGAAGGAGTCAAATAATCTACTTAGCAAGGCTCTAGACGATAAGCTAAAGATAATTGATGACGAAATTGATGTGGCCAAACAGTTAAAAAAGCTACGAAAAAAAATTAGAGAAATTGAGCTAATTGAAAGTAAAATAAAAGAGGGCAATGCTCACAAGGTTGACAAAGATCAGTTGGACAAGGTGAAAAAAAAACCGGAGGTCTTAAAGCATCTAAGAGAACTTGAGCAGAGTCAACCCCATCAAACATAATGCTCAGCCATACAATAAGTTTTTTTTTATTTTAATAATTGCATTGTCTATAAAACTCAGCCCTACTATATCTGTTAAATAATTGTATCTGCTTATATCTAAGTCAAGTTTCTTAAGCCTAAAATTATTATATATGTATGTATTTGTTTTTGTAAGTAATTGTGCTGATTTTCATTTATACTGTAGTCGAAGAGCTTAAAATTTAATTAAGTTTATTTTATAAAATAAAATTAAATAAAATCAATGCTCTTTAGCTGAATTCGTCCATGTTGCTAACAATATTTATATTACAGGGAATGTGCTAATAATATTACCCACTTATTATCACATGGTCAAACTGAACTATATGCTGCTCAGTCATTTCTTAACGGGCAATTTGCGTGAGTTTGCCATATACACACTCCATGAGGATATGGATAGTGATTATGTAAGCGCACTGGCGCGTATCCATACTGAGGGCTTGAAGCTGGTACTGTCCACTGATGTCATTGAATCCTTGCCGCTGCCAGTTGCATTTCGTTATGTTATAGATACCGTTTGTCAGAAAAATACCGTCTATGACAGTAAGCGATGTAGCACTGAAGAAAAATACGAGTGGGTGGCCAAGGAGCGATTGCTACGACGCGAGGCGATCTTCAATGCCAAAGGTTTGCTGTTGATGAATGCTCACTTAATTATATTCATTTTTAATTTTATTTGTAGTTGCTGGTGAAGTACATCATTTTCGCTTAATTTCTAAGGAGGCCTACGAAATATTGAATGACTCGAGCAGATCAACTTTGCAAACATTGCCTCTGGACAAGATATGCTTGCTAGTCAAGCTGCTCTCACCAAATACTATTATCAGCGAATATCTAACATTTACCATAGCACCGCCGCCACTTTTAAATGTGCACCATGCTGTGCAGTTTTTAAAGAAAATAGAAGTCTTGGACGATGCTGAGGATGTAACCTGGTTGGGCTGCCGCTTAATAGATATACCAGTGACCTGCCAGCTTGGACGCACGCTTATATTCGGAATTTTACTGCAGTGCTTGGATCCCATATTAATTATTGTAAGCTCACTTATCACAACAGATCCATTGGGCATACCCTACAATGAAGACATTGATTATCTCTGGGATAGATTCACCATTTACATACAGAATCGAATTAAGAATGAACGAGCTCGCTTGGCAGCGGATCAGTTTTCTGATCATTTTATATTTGTTCGGCTGTTTGAAGAGTGGCAAAGTCGGTTAAAGTCTAATGTGCCAGCATTATACCTCACCGATGAATATGACTTTGTACTCAATGGTCTTATGGAGAAATTCAACTTAACGCGGGCACGTATTGTGAGCGCTTTGCGGGGTGCTAATCTTATACACAGTCAGGGGCAGCTGAGCATACAGAATGTTAACATGCATTCGGCTTACTGGCCTTTGGTTAAAGCGGCTTTAACGGGCGGCTTGTATCCCAATATTTGCGCTGTGGATGCACAACGAAATTGCCTCAAGTCTTCTAACTCTATTAATGTCCACATGCATCCAAATACCGTGCTACGTGGTTTCCTAGAGCCTCTAAATACTTCTGCTCAAAAATTTTGCACAACCTGGATTGTGTGTAACAAGCATAAGGATAATATCACATATGCCACACTTATAGTGCCGCTCACGCTGGCCATGTTTGCAGGTTAGCTCTGCACAGATTCAGAAATGTTTTTTTTAATTCTAAATTTTTTTAGGCTCCAGCCATTTGGGCTTTGGTCAGGTCAGCGAGATTCACCGCAATTCAACGCCGTACTGCAACAATTTACAATATTTTATTGACGAATGGATTTGGATGGTGGTGTCCAAGCCCACATTGGAGCTAATTCTGAAAATACGTCATTTGTTTTTTAAGTATTATCAATATCTGCTAAAATACTGCACTGAACCGCATAAATGGCGAAGCGAGTCTCCTCTGATGATGCAGTACCAACTACTGTTAGAGACTTTAAGCAAAGTATTTGAAAATGAGGATGCCAATGTGGGCTTTAACACCTCCCCAAATATCTGCTTTCGTCCGGCTATAAAGCTACCAAGTTTATACTTGTTAGCCATTAATACGCATTTTGTTTGGCATCAGAGAGTGGAGAATAAACATGACATTGCAGCGGGAGATGCAAGTTACGAGATGAGCTCACATTTTGTTGAAAAACAATTCTTTTTGTTGTATACCGAGGATTCACCAAGTGAATTTTATCAAAAAAGCAATGCAGCGTATATTGAAAGTGTCATTGGTAAATTTGCCAGGCCAATTGAATCGCCCAATCGACATATTTATGTAATTTTGTACTCGAAAAATCCGGATATCATGTTAAGCATAAGTCGAGCCAAGACCCAAAAGATTGAGTTTGTTTTAAAGGAATATTTTAGAAATACTGTACCTGTGACTGAAATTTTGTAAGTCTGCCGCACAATTTTTATATTTTATTATATATTAATTGAAATCTTTACAGAGAGGCCTGTAATGCTTTGAATGTCAATGTTCCCAGCTTTGATGGTCGTCTAATGTCTTCGCTTATTGATAAACGTGTTGGAAATATAATCATGGATCTGTTTGCATTTCGACACCATTGGATACACAAATAATAGTTTTTATTTATTAAAAAAGTTATTTTCGAAGTTACAATTGTGTTTGCAGCTCTTCATAGTATACATATGAAAAATTATACATATATATTATATATGTAAACATCAATAATCTATTGCAATTGCTAAATTTTAATTGGGAGTTACTAAATAATATATATATACTAATAATAATATATATACTAGAATACAAATTGTTCTGTTCAATATTTAAATTCAACAATGAATCTACAATATTAAGTTTCCTTTGTTTGATGTTGCTTGGACTCTCTTGGTTGAAAGTCAATTATTGAAGGCGTATGATAAATTGTTTGTTACATATAAATTGTCTGTGTCAATTATAATACATATACAGTTGCTTATATATTTCAATAAAAATATTCGAGATTAGTATGGAAACTGAGATAATACATACATAAATTATTAATATAAATTTCAATGGCACCCACAAGACTTTACAATCATATTTCTATACTTTTTTAAATTAACATTCTCATCGTTCAGATGATATAGCACAGATAGGGCTCCCAAACGTGTTGGCGCACAACACGGCTTAGGAACCTTACGTGGTTGGAGCAAGTGTACCAGGGTTTGCACAATCGCATGATTAGTGGCATTCATATGAGCGTTCAATGGGAAATTACACTCGCCGCTGCAGTAAAATGCACCATAACCCTCGGGCGCTATAATCCAGTCATGCCAGCCCAGATCCTTAAAATCGATATAGAGTGTCTGCATCTGACAACTGCGCGTGCTCTCCACAGTATTCTCCAAAAACGGATTTACCGGCTCGGACTTTTTTTTTTTTCGAAGCCCGTCAGTGTTGCGTTTAGTGCGCTTTTGTTTGCCATGGGCGGCAGTTGACTTAATTAGCTCCGGACCTCTAAAGAAACCAATCATAAATGGCTGATACTCGTCATCCGCCCTAACTTTATGATGCACTAAACCAATATCATCCAGTTTTATCTCACGATCGGGTTTGCTAAGCGAATGTGCTCCTATATAAATTCCATGATTTACCTTTGGGTTTATTAACCATTCATGTAGCGCCTCAGTTACGTTTAACTCTAACCAGCCCACATAGTCGCCTGTGGTATTTACAGAGGATAATGGCTGAACCGTATACGGAATTTGTGCTCCAACGCCAGCTACCGAGTGCAGCATGTATACTGTAACGGTAAATTGCTTGCTGGATGTCAACCATTTCCCTTCGTTTGAGTTTTGGTATATGCGTAGCTCAGCCATCATTAGATAGTTGTCGCTAGGCACATCGGATACGTCGAACCATAGTCGACGACCGTGCTCGTGACGCAGTTCATCCACATTGTGGCTATGTTTATTTAGAAAAGTCATTATAATGTCGCTCTCATCTATGGCACGTTTGTCGAGATCAGTAATAAAATTCTCTTGGGTTTCCTTTTCTTCAGCGCCATCCAAGTCGCGCTTTGCGCGACTGTGACTATCCATGCTGGGTTCTATGCTGAGAGCATCCTCCGCTGTAATGCGATGATAAGCATCGAGCAGAAATTTTGGTGCCGATTTTCTTAAGGATAAGCCATGCCCCCTATGATTTAGCGGACGCTCGCCTATTCCTAGAAACTCCAATATATCCCTTGATATGTCCAGCTTATCATCGTCGCTCAGCGTGCGTTGCATTACCGTTTGATCTATGCCATTGTCGACATAAATTCCTGACTGCGTTGTATGGCTGGGCACAGCAAAAATAATGAGAATCAGCCATATTGACATTAAATGAAATTGAGAGGAGATCATGATGATATTTTAAACGGGTTTAAATGAGTTTTATTCGGAAACCATCTAGGGCAATATTAAATTAACTTTCGCGACTTTTTAATTACGAATTAACTTAATTGTGCAGTTATCTTTGTATACATTGAAAATTCCGACCAACACTTGTATCTAATTCGTTGTATGTATCTTAATCCCATGGATGCATTTTTGTAGCTTTTCAGCTCTTCACAAGTTGGCAGCGCCGTTCGCAAAGATCGCTGAGTAAGAGTGTTGCCACTTATATTATATTTTAATTTAATCACAGTGATGTTGGTTAACTATTACTATAGATAGTAGTAGTTTATATTTGTTATTTTTTACTAGAGTTGTTCAGTAGCTTGTCATTTTGTTTATTCCATGATTTTGCGCTCGTAAACGCACTGTCGATCGTTATTTTTTTGTAATACAATTTAAAAGCAATTGATGATGAGAATGAAAAACAACAGTTTTTGGTCTTCAGTTTTTTTTGTGTTTTATCATTCTAATAACTCTCCTTTAAACCATAAATTGCTCATTGTTTTCTATTAATATAAATCGAGCGTTCTTGCACAAACGAACTACTCCACGGACTATTGCAGTTTGAGAGCAACTGCTCAACAGTTTTAAAGCAGCCGCTCTCGAATTGGAGTCTAATTTATTTTCCCAGTTTAATAGGTGCCGGATAATACTTGCTAAATTTTAATGTACATACACGGAGAAATTTAGCTCCATCAGATTAATTTCACTTTCGAACTACATATTCGGATGTTTGGTTGCTTGTGCATTTTTTAATCTTCTCTTAAAGAACGACGGTAACCGTCTAGTCAATCAGCAAGTTTAAATTTAGTTGTACGTATATATGTATAAATAACTCTTGTGAAATCTCGCTCTGTCAACAGAAAATTAAATTACAGGGGCTTAAACCAGTTTCAACGGCGCAGTATTATTTCTACGCCAAAGATATTAATATTGTTGTTGCCAGCTTTCCTCCAAACTCTGTTTGTAGTTAGTTGTCGCTGCCAAATGACAAATATTTTTAGCTATGAAATACATTATAGACTTTTGAGTATACGTTGAATATACTATGATGTCATAAAGTTCTTCTATGTGTATCCGCATACATATGAACATATATATGTTGTAATCATTAACATATATTTATATTTCGTGTATTAATAAAATGGGTGCTCCCATATTTTGTTTAATCATTGTTTGTAAGAAATTATCTGCTTATTATGAATAAAAATAAAAAACAAAATATTTCGTATCTAATAATCATTTGACTATAAAAGAAGCCGAAATCGCTGTGAATCCGGTCGATTTTATTATCTCAGGGTTAGCATGAATGGAATTAAAGTCTATTAAAAAATTTTAGAAACAATTACCACCACTCTTTATTCCGAAGTGATGACGATTTTGTATATGTATGTAAAACGATTTTTCATTAAACTAATAAGGCTTTGCGTGACTGTATGTTGCTTTCAACACATGTGTCTTTTGGGGCTAGTTAGAATACTCGCATGCTTAGGCGTTATTCTGAAGCATCTATAAAATCCTATGCCTTTATAATCTTTATAAGGTCAAGAAAAATTTGTAAAATTAATATAAAATAAAATTAAATTTCAGCTGCGACCATAAACTGAATCAAAATGGACGAGCTTAAAGGATTTTTAAGACAAGCCGGCCAGGAGTTTCTCAATGCGGCGGGTGAGGCTGCTATGGGTGCCGCCAAAGATGTCGTAGGCTCCGTTATAAACGAAATCTTCATAAAAAAGGAAGCTGACACCAAGCGTGTGCTTCCAAGCATAAAGAACATGAGAGTTGTAAGTGACAATGATTGAAACTAAAAAAATATATATTCGCACCATAGTAATCACTAGAAATTGCATACATAACATAACATTTATACCTTTCATACATCCCAAAAAACCAAACTTAATATTTATACTAAAAAGCGACGATTGAATAAAGTATTTGAATTTGAAGGCAAACTTGAAAAGGTTTATAATGTAAGTACGATAGTTCGTACGCAATACTCTACGTCGTGATCTATATACTCATTTATTGTTTATATATTTAATGAAAATATCGGTTGTATAAGTGCATATATCTTCTTGTATAATATCGTTTTTGAAGTGCTTTACTTGTAATGTATCAATAGTTAGACCTTTCGATGACAGAATCTAAATATTTAAACTTTCACAGCTGGGTGAGAACAATACTGGGCTTGGACAATATGCTGAGGTTCAGGACTACGAAACACTATTAAACAATTGTCTTACTAATGGTTCGCTTTTTGAGGATCCCCTCTTCCCAGCCAGCAATGAATCTTTAATGTTTTCACGTCGCCCAGATCGCCATGTAGAATGGTTGCGACCTCATGTGAGCATAGTTTATAATTCTTATAATCACAAAAGTTTACTAGTGTACTTTTTATTATAGGAAATTGCTGAGAACCCTCAGTTTTTTGTTGAAGGCTATTCAAGATTTGATGTGCAACAGGGCGAACTTGGCGATTGCTGGCTATTGGCTGCTACAGCTAATCTTACACAAGAATCTTCACTTTTCTTTCGAGTTATACCTCCAGAGCAGAGTTTTCAAGAGAACTATGCCGGCATATTTCATTTTCGATTTTGGCAATATGGAAAATGGGTAGATGTTATTATTGACGACCGTCTGCCTACGTATCGTGGAGACTTGCTCTACATGCACTCTGCGGAGAAGAACGAGTTCTGGAGTGCTCTATTAGAGAAAGCATATGCCAAGTAACTGATAACAAACTAAACAAAAGAGTTGTGATTCGCTAATTTGTTTAATCGCAGATTACACGGTTCCTATGAGGCGCTTAAAGGCGGCACTACTTGTGAGGCTATGGAGGATTTCACTGGCGGAGTTAGCGAATGGTACGATCTTAAGGAAGCGCCAGACAATTTATTTAGCATACTGCAAAAATCTTCAGAACGTAACTCAATGATGGGATGCTCACTTGAAGCAGATCCGAATGTAACCGAAGCTGAGACACCACAAGGATTAATACGTGGACATGCTTACTCCATAACAAAGGTACTATATTATTATTACAGCCATGCTCATACAATTGGCACAAAAAAATTCTTCACTTTATTCTATATATATATATATATGTATAATATATTACATGCAAAAGTCGAACGAAAATGAAGAATAAGAGACAACCAATAAGAATAATGAACAATTAACGGAAAAACATAAAATGCATGATTACTACGAACAATTGGATGGATAACTGTAAAACCAATTGATGAATATTTTGGCAAATAGACGAAAGTGAAGAATTTTTTTGTGTCAATTGTATGAGCATGGCTGTAAATATAATGATTATAGAAATATTATTATATTATTAAACCATAACATTTTGCAGGTTTGCATGATTGATATTGTAACACCAAATCGTCAAGGCAAGATTCCTATGATACGGATGCGTAATCCTTGGGGTAATGAGGCTGAATGGAATGGACCTTGGAGTGATAGTTCGCCTGAGTGGCGTTACATACCGGAAGAACAAAAGCAGGAAATTGGTCTTACCTTTGATAGGGATGGAGAGTTTTGGATGTCGTTTCAAGATTTTCTAACTCATTTCGATCGTGTTGAAATTTGTCACCTATCACCCGAGTCTTTCTCCCAAAAAGCAGCGGATGAGCACCAACAAAGTGGGAAGCGTAAGTGGGAGATGTCTATGTACGAAGGCGAGTGGACGCCAGGTGTCACAGCTGGTGGATGCCGTAACTTTCTTGATACGTTCTGGCATAATCCGCAATATATAATAACGTTGGTGGATGCCGACGAAGAGGACGAGGAAGGACAATGTACTGTTATTGTGGCTTTGATGCAAAAGAATCGTCGCTCCAAGCGTAATCAAGGGATGGAGTGCCTTACTATTGGATTTGCCATTTACAGTCTGAGCGATCACGATCTTGCAAATCGTCCCCAAGGCATTAACTTTTTTAAGTATAAGTCTTCAGTCGGTCGATCTCCACATTTTATCAATACACGAGAAGTAAGAGGTAGTGTGCATTTAAATGTTATCTCTTAAAAATATGTTCAATTTGTTATTAAAGGTCTGTGCTCGCTTCAAGCTGCCTCCAGGCCACTATTTGATTGTGCCCTCAACATTTGATCCCAATGAAGAGGGTGAATTTCTCATACGCGTCTTCTCTGAAGCTCAAAATAACATGGAGTGCGTATATTAAAGCAATTGCAGAGTTTGTATATTAGCTGTAACTCCACAACAGATTAAATATTCTATAAATCAGTTTTGCAAATTGCAATAATGGGTGGGTATGTTATTTGTATAACCACAAGAAAAGTTAATAATTAATAAACTAGTTAAGTGTATGCATGCATTCTTTTATTAGTCAATCTGTTGCGTCTATATCCCTAGTAATTTATTTATGTATGTACATGTAATGTACAAGTAATTGGGAGTACTACTTGTAGTAATTATTAATGCTGCATTCCGACTAACCATTGAAGCCTACTAACACTTTATGCAACTGCAGTTAGTATATTAAAAAAAATTTATTTATAGTCTATTTGTTAACTCTTTAGGCTTATAATTGCAAAGTTAAATTGTCGTGTTGAATTGACATGTTTTTTTTTAATAAATGTCAAGTAAAGTAGATTCAGAGTCTTATTTTTTTTATATTAAGTTTCACAATCATTTATCATATTTGTTAAACAATTTTCCTGGGTAGAAACAGTTTACATAAGCATTCGTTTTATTTTAATAAATTTTAAAATGTATTTTCATCAATCAATTCATTCTACACATAGAGAGAATGATGACCATGTTGGGTATGCCGACAAAACTGATTCGGTAAGTCTTCATATGACCGTTAGTACACATTTATCATATTACAGCTTTATTGTTTGAAGATCACTCCGGGCTTCCCTATACCAAAGCCTATGGATACACAAAAAGAAAGCCTACGTCGCTTGTTTGATAGCATAGCTGGTCAGGATCAGGAGGTAGACTGGATGGAGTTAAAACGCATCCTAGATCACTCTATGCGTGATGGTAAGCTTTATAATCTTTTCTATTCCTTAGGTAAAAAAGTGTGAAAGTGTATAATGAAGCTTATTCTGCTTTATAGACTTGCCGAAGCCAGTGATGTTTAACCGCTCCAATGCCTTTGAAACTCAAGCTGGCAGTGGTTCAGTGCCCGAAAATCCTTGTGGATTGCTTTCCCTACTGTGTGGTCCATTCCTAAAAGGCACACCATTCGAGGATCAGGTGGGTATGAACGATCAGTCCAACAAAAGATTAATCGAGGAAGGCCCAGCAGGTATGTATATAATAAATAAAATATTCAATACATGCAATTAAAATATTTTAATTTATAATTTTTAATTTAATTTTGCTTACTATAGTTATTCTTGATGAGACCCATGGTTTTTCTAAAGATGTTTGCCGCTCTATGGTAGCCATGTTGGATGCGGATAAGTCTGGTAAACTTGGTTTTGAAGAATTTGAGGCACTGCTATCTGATATTGCCAAATGGAAAGCAATTTTTAAAACATATGACACCGAAAATTGTGGCAGAATATCTGGCTTTCAACTAAGAGAAGCATTACAATCGGCTGGCTACCATCTCAACAATCGTGTTTTAAACGTTCTGGGACATCGATATGGCTCTAGAGATGGTAAAATTGCATTTGATGATTTCATTATGTGTGCTGTACGCATCAAAACCTATATTGGTAAGATATTCAATTGAAAAAAATATCGAAACAACTATTATTTTTGTATGATTTCACAGAAATCTTCAGAGAAAGGGATGCTGAAAAAAATGAAACTGCGACCTTTACGTTAGAAGAATGGATTGAGCGCACTATTTATTCATAGAATCTAAAGCCGTACAAACAATAAACACATTTTTTATATTATAATTCTTGTATTGAGTTATTAGAAATTTAATCAAGAAACTGTCTTTAGCATTTATACCCTTAATTTCTATATTTCTGCCTGTTTTTATACACTTTAACATACACAATCAATGTTTTGAATGCTAAGATATAATACAAAATGTTGAAATGCTTTCATTAGTCCAAAAAAAATTTAAAGACAACAAAAATATATAGTCTGAGATTGCGTTAAGCGGGCCATCCACAGTAGAGCATGTTGGTCGAGCATGTTGAGCTCGACGAAATTTTCCATCGTAAGTATAGGGATGTCGAACTCCAAATATTATAGTGTTGACGAGCAGCTCGAAGACAAATTAGAATCATTTTCTATCATTGTTTAGTTGGCAGCAATGTTTGCGCACTAGTAGTGGCAAATGTAAATGTTTAGCTCGACGAGCAGCTCGGCCAACATGCTCTACTGTGGATGGGCCGCTTTAGTCTTTGGTTCGAGCCGCTCTGATCAAAATATTATAAGCCATTTCAGAGATTTTCTTTTTATGTCAAATATATAATTTTTGGTTATTCTCTCATGAATCTTCGATATTTTCAGCTAACTCAAATGTTATGAATTCAGAAAATGTTTTAATACAGATTTGAGGTTGTTATTAGAATTTCCAGACAAATTTTATTTGTATCAGTAAATGAATACAGTAAATATATTAAATTATTTTCGAAATTAAATAACGTCTTTATTTATTAAATTCCATTGACTATTAGACAAAATTAATATGAATAATATTTATATGCGGCCGGCCGACGTTGGGTGTGCCTCATTATATATGCTATATACATATATATATGTATGAGTTTTTGGATGAATCAAGAATTGTAAAAAGAATAAATATATGTTACTTATGTACATCAATATTTATACGTATTTTTGTTTCCTGAATACAGAGAAACTTAGCAATCACTATATATAGCGGATACATATAATTACAAATAAGGAAGAGTTCGATTAGAATTATGAATGGCCATGCAAAGCTGATGTGTTACAGTACATATGTTCGCCGGAGCTATTTAGCGTGTCCTCGACTATTTTTAAAGGTTCGTTTATAAAAGTTTCTCCAGCGATACCGCTGCTGCTAGTTGGTGAACTAAAGATAAGCTGCGCCTTTTCGTTGTCATATAGATTATTGTCAGCGCTGCAACTGGGTTGATGAGACATGTGTAGACTTACAGCATCCGTAGTCGTGGTATGCAGTTCTGAGTTTAATGAACTGTTTGATGATTTTTTGGTATTTTCATTTGAATGTGCAAACGAAAATTGTTGATACCTATTTCTAATTGAATCGACCACGTCAAAAAGATTTTTAGCATCCATGGCCAGTATATGTGCAGCTGATAACATACTTCTGCAATTTTTTAAGTAAATGTATAGTTAGGTATAAGCCAAATACATACATATGTTACACTTACTTTCGGTATTCATTATCGAGCGTAGTATCGCAATATTGTTGTGCCAGCTTCATGGCAGCTACTAGCTCATGCATGTCTTTTGATAGAACTTTATGTGCCATTTCCACTTCTCTGCAAAAAGTGTATATTAACATACTAAATGATATAAGCTAATCTTAATTTAAGTCAACTTACTTTAAAGCTTGCGCTGGAAATAGCACAGATATTTTATCAACTGATTTAAGCAGTTGCCTTAGCTCCACACCAACATTCTTTACCAACTGCAGATAGCCAGCTATATTAGATTTTTCCACACCTTGTGACAATACCATTATGGACTTAACAACCGCCGTTGTAGCACAGTAGACCTCATCATTTACACGATTTATAGGTCGTACTAAGCACTGATTTTCATCATTTTTATACTTTAAGTTGTGACTTTCATCAGACGTTGACGTCAGCGACTCCAAATGTTCCGTAGAAGAAATATTAATTTTGAGTGGTAATTGATTTTGATTTGAACTATGCAACTTTAGCCTGTTGCTTGCATTTGAACAGTCAGCCAAGCTCATGGGACCGGCCGACATTAAATCAGCTTTGTAGCTTTGATGTTTGTTCAAAACATCAACACTGGCACCAGGTGGTATAGAGCTGGAACACTTTCGCTGCAAGTACAAAGGCATTAATGTAAATATATTTTATAATAGTATATATATTACCAGCAATTCTTCTTGATAAAGCCATTCACCATCGCTATTACTGTCCTTACGTTGCTGTATTAATTTTTCACCAATCTGCAATATAATATATTTATAAACATCAGTGTTAGCTTAGACAGACACATTAGCTACGTAAAACATAATCTTATCATAAATAATAAAAATAAAGCTAAAATTATTAAATAAAAATGTGTCAAAAGAAGTATAACAATAGGCGTCCGTTGGATTGTCCTGTCAAACCTGATCTTCAATTAGTGGCTTGCAAGCAGCTCCTTCCATAAAATCCTCATTTGTATCAAGTTGCGCTGTCAATGTTGCCCCTTGTCGCCTCCAATCGCAACTTATTTTGTCAACAACACGTGAGGCAACTGTTTGTTGCAGACTTAATTTAGAATCATATTTCTGTTTGACAGACACACAAGTTTTAAGGCCAGCTCCACCAAAATCATAGATTTCCTCAGGCAGCGCCTCACATTCCAAAGACGTTTTCATTTGATTGCGAAAGACATGAAATTGACTATTGCGTTCCATGCTGCGTGAACGGTCCGTTGTACGTTGTACCATGGGGTACAGCATATGCTGCGCTGTCATCAAGGACTGATGACGCTCCAAGCTGCCGCCCTTGGAACTCATAGATCTTTCCGCGTGCGGTTGATGTCGCTCCAGACTACCATATAGGCTATAGCCCACCATTCGCCTGATGGTTGGGCTGTCTGTTTGCTGCTGATCCACGTGAAAGTCATGTTCATGGTGTGGCGGACAGATTATAAAATTATTTTTCAAGGGCAAAGGCTCAGCTGGCTTTATTTTCGTAGAACTTTTGGGTGTGGCTAGCAAAAGGGATGAATCAAATGAACTAAGGACAGTTGATGATGGTGATGTGTTCAGGCTTTGTGAGGAGTTGCTGTTAGTTGGAAATTTGACATTATGTTTGGCAACTGGATCAAGCTTTAATAGCTCAGCTGCTGGTAACTTTGTAGCCTTAAGCAAATGATCTGAGGTACTGGCATCTATGCCTACGGCTAAAGTATTAAATACCGAAGCAGGCGTTGTATAAGCTGCTGGATTAATGCCACGTTTCTGGTTTTCCATCATCAGCTGGGCAAGCACCGCCGGATTCTGTGCAATAATATAAGTCTGTGGTATCGACATATTATCCTCGCCTGTTGCCATAATATTGGACATGTCTAGAAAGCATACATAATAATAAATCTTATGCGAATTAAATATTTTAGAGCTTTCAATACCATGGGCATCATGCGCTGTTCTTGAAGGTTTCAGTGGCGGTATATCCATCTCACCGGCAATCCAAGAATTAGCTGCCACACGACGCTGCTCTCTGCGCAAAGTTTCAGAGTTGTTTGCACTGTCTTCCAGTAAAATTTCACTAAAATAAAATATATTATTTATAAAGCTCCCACAATGTAAAGTTTTCACCAACTATAATGTTTCCTTAATGCGTTTAAAATTAGGTCTTTTCAGGGGTTCATAGGCCCAGCATTGTGACATTAAGGAATATAGACGCGGTGGACAGTTTGGTGGTAGTGGCAACCTCTCGCCATTTTCCAGTTTGGTAATAACATCGCTGTTTTTAACGCCTTGAAAGGGTTTCACGCCCAGCATGAGTATTTCCCAAATGCAAACAGCTGCAAATTAAAAATGTAATAGACTAAGATTGACTGTATTTATATATGTTTACCAAACATCCAGACATCGCTAGCTGTGGTGAATCTGCGAAAATTGATGGACTCAGGGGACATCCACTTAATTGGCAATGCAACTGTCAATCCCAGCATTTAATTAATTTAAATAAGTATATTTAATACAAATTGTATCTCAATTACCTGTGGGAGTTGAGTGATAGTATGACTGATCCGAAACCCAGCGTGATAAACCAAAATCAGCAAGCTGCAAATATGAACGCAACAATTTTGAATTATTTCAGATTTCCAGAAATGCTAAGGCTCACCTTGACGCAAGTTGGCGTACTCACAAGTACATTTCTAGCTGCAATATCCCTATGCACAAATTTCTTGGACTCCAAGTAGCTCAGCGCTGTAGATAGCTGATAACAATACTTAAGCAGTGTACCTTGGCTTAATCTATTTAAAGAGAAACTAAAATTTCACAAAACACTTCTTATAAAATTAAAGAGTTTTAATACCTTTCGCTATTGGCCTTTAAGTATGCCCGCAACTCTCCCAGCTTGGCCAGTTCCATAACAATCCAAATGGGCATAATGCTACAGATGCCAATCAAACGTATAATATGCGGATGATCAAACTTTTGCATGATGTCTGCATGTCAGAAATAAAAATTAAAGAATTAAAAAAAAATGTGTGCTTTAGAAAAACTCACAAGCTTCAGCGAGAAAATTTTCAGTTTTCTCTGGATCTTCATTAGCTTTACATGTTTTCACAGCGACTTGTATAATATCAAATTTCACATCACAGTTCCTTTGTCCATTTTCATTAACAGCATGATTGACGCTTAATTTAGTTTTGGGTAAAGTATATGTGCCCACATAGACATCGCCAAACTGCCCAACGCCGATTTTGGCACTTAAGAGTATTTGGGAACGATCCAGCTCATAATTCCGCACTAACAAAAATAAAAAATATATTAAAACAAATGTGCAAATAAAATCTTTAGAAAACGCACCTGTTGGTGTAGAGTAATCTCCTTCACCTTCTAACAACCCAATCTCTGCATAGTCATCCGTTAGCATGGGCTTAGTTTTAGCTGGCTCTGAAGCATTTGGCTCCTGTGCTGCCTTAACTGCAGCTTCTGCTTGCACCGCATTCAATTCGCGCTCCCAAATACTGAAGCTCATGTCCTTTGTTAATAATCTGCAGTAGCCATCAATAAGATCCGCAATACTCTCAGCAGTCTATACACGAGTTAAGCAATCAATAACAAATAATATTAAATTATTTTGAGTACTTACATTTAGACCATTGCATATTATCACTAAATTTTCTTCAATATTCGAAGCAGATATTTTGATTTGGGTTTTGATTTTTTGGCAATCGCAATTTAAGCATTGTATCTCAATTTCGGTCGTTTTATCCTTTGTTAGCTTCTCCTTTGGCAGTACGCAAGTTTTAATAACAACAACATCTCTAAACTGTGCAACACTCTTTAAAGTTGCTTGAGGATGCGTTTGGTAAGAGATTCCTAACAGTTAAAATAAATAGACAATTTTTCCTTAAATATAATAACAACTTCAGCCAAATTACCAATATGCGGACCAACATGTAAAATTCCTGATATATTCCAAGCAGAGCTTAACATAACAGAAAATTGCTCATAATCGGTCAGATATACACCTTTGAGCAAGTCAAAGAACCTAAAGAGTATAACATTTATATGTTACGATAGTTATATTTTTTTATATAATAGTACCTACTTTGTTAAGTACTCAATGTCATTATAATTGTAGACTTTTTTGTAACCGACTTGTATCATTTTCTTTAGATTCTTTGGCTTTGTGGTCGTTATCACAGATTGCGGTATGAAGCACTTAAATCCAATTTCCTTTTCAATATAATCGATGTGTTGCTTCTTGTCTGGCGCTTTAAGCGTGATATTTTTAAAATAATGACGAATGCCGAGGCAGCACAATTGAACTGCCAATTCAGCATCGACTGAGCTAAGATTGGCCTGAATAAAGTCTTCCTTAATCTGGTCAAAATAATAAAAACACGTTGTTTTGTCTTCATCGAACAATTCCTGAATGTTGCGTGGCACATAGCGCACACGCAGCTCCACACGCCACACGCCACAAGGCAAGCGCTTCCCTTGTGCTTCCAAAGTTTCTGAAACTTCGGCTTTACGTGTATTAATGCATGGACAGTTGGGATTGGAGCAGCCCGTGGATAACACATGTAACACAACCTGCTCCATTAATGTTGTTCTGGCCAACCAGAGGACCTAAAAGGAATTTTATCACAAATGCGCAATATGTTTATAATTCATTTAACCTTACTTCTTTGGTGATCATATTTAACATGCGGCATGCATAACGCTGCACCTTTGGCGGTGGCTGACCGTCTTTGCCGAACTCTTCAATAGTTCTCTTGATTATATGAAAGACTGTCTCGTGTTTTTTAAATCCGATTGCCTTGTAGCTCTTCTTAGGCATATGCACTTGAAGCACATAGTCTTCAACTTATGAAGATTAAGATTAGATCATTTATTATAGGTACCAAAAGGTTAAACTTACTCTCATGGTTATGCGGTTGATTGCATTGACTAACTTCTGCCGGGTTCATGTTCCAAATATACCGCTCTGTGGGCGATTTAACATGAATTCAACACCTATATATAAAAAGAATGTTAGCCAGGAGTTTACAAATAATATACATAAATCTATAACTTATTTATAAATGTCCTGCCGCTTGTTTTCAATAATTAGTAATTTTAAATGTTTTTGACACGCCCAACACCCTCAAACATACATTTATACCTGCAAACACAATATGCTTTTTAAATAAATGTATTTATAATAACATTTAATATACATACATATATTGCGAGTACTTATCGACCGGCTCTCAAACTCTTTGATTGATTAATCCGTATGTGAACCTATAGTGCAAAAGTTTCTTCATACATATGTACATATGTATCCTTACACATGAATATTCGTGGGTGGCAATCAAACTCTTAAGTAATAGCGGTACTCATTAAACTCAATTGTTAAACAAGGATAGAAATCACACTAAAAAGTTGCTTTCCCAAAAATTAAAAAACATTTTAACGTTTTTGTGGTGTGATTGAAGATTTGTTGGTACCACCCTCGAATGTACATATGTATGTATATACATATGTACATACGTGCACGACATACAGAGTGGTTGCAAGCCATACAGAGTGTTTGCATACATTTGAACAAGCGTGTGCTTAATATTATTTCTTAATTTTTCATACATCCAATAATTTGCTTTTAGAAATAATTGACTTTATACAAACCGTGCTTTCAGTAGTGATGAATTCTTCTACAATTTTAATATTTGAAAACAGTTACTACTTCCCCTCACAACTCTTCTTTTAACTTTGTGGTATTCACAACGAACAGCAAGAAGTATTTCAATGACGTCACGAATGTATGGTATGCTGTTACAAAACAGTGTTATCGAATAAAGGCAAAAAAAATTAAATCAATCAATTAAAATTCAAAATTATGTATAAAAAATGTTCAGTAATAAATAAATTAGCTAATTATTTAGCAGCTTTCATTTTTTTGTAAGATAATTTTTATTGCAAATATAATGTAATGTTTGTCCGATTGATAACATAGCTTTACGAATGTTTCAGCTTATGTCGATAGGCTCAATAGTACTTCAAAGAGCGTCAATAGATTGCATCCCTAACAAAACCTGGAGCCACGAAAACTAGAAATTTTGTTGTAACTTGAAAATCTTTTGCATCGTTTTGTAAGTGACCAAAAAAGTTTGAGCAGCGTCATATTTTCTACTTATATATTTTATGAATATAAATATTATAACTGTCGCGCAGCTTCTTACATATTTGCAGAGCACGCAAAATGTCGGATTCTGAAGTTAGCAATATGTCGGACAGTGGCTCTGAAGATGGATCAATATCCAACAAGTCTCAGCAGAGTGTAAGATCGAAATCAGTCTTTCGCTCCCGATCAAGGTCGCGTTCAAGGTCTATGTCGCGTTCACGATCTTCGCGGTCCCGTTCACGTTCTCAATCTCATTCAAATCATTCCGGTTCTGGATCAGATTCGCCACAACGTGGACGTGGACGCCGAAAGAGTGTCGATTCCGAAAACGAAGAGGCGCAAGAGGACATTGACTCGGAAGAATATGATGAGGAAGAAAATGACGATCATCCACGAAAAAAAAAGAAGAAGGAACGTTTTGGTGGTTTTATTATAGACGAAGCGGAAGTGGACGATGAGGTTGATGAAGATGATGAGTGGGAGGAAGGTGCCAATGAAATTGGCATTGTGGGCAATGAGATTGATGAATTGGGTCCAACTGCTAGAGATATTGAAATCAGACGTAGAGGCACAAATTTATGGGAGTAAGTAAATATATACTTGAGGTTTGTTAGACAACCCATAAATAATATTTTAACCAGCACGCAGAAAGAAGATGAGATTGAAGAATATCTACGCAAGAAATATGCTGATGAATCAATGGCAAAACGACATTTTGGAGATGGTGGCGAGGAAATGTCTGATGAAATTACGCAACAAACGCTATTGCCAGGTATCAAGTGAGTAAAACACTTAGCGCCAAGTAAACGTACAGTTTAATACCATAACGTTTAAAGGGATCCTAACCTGTGGATGGTGAAATGCCGCATTGGTGAAGAAAAAGCCACGGCGTTGCTTTTAATGCGAAAATACTTGACTTACTTAAATACAGACGATCCTTTGCAAATCAAGTCGATAATAGCACCTGAAGGTGTTAAAGGATATATATATTTGGAGTCATATAAGCAAACTCATGTCAAAACAGCCATTGACAATGTGGGAAATCTACGCATGGGCAAGTGGAAGCAAGAAATGGTGCCCATTAAGGAAATGACAGATGTGCTTAAGGTGGTCAAGGAGCAAGTTGGCTTAAAGGTCAAGCAATGGGTACGTTTAAAGCGTGGCTTATACAAGGACGACATTGCGCAAGTAGACTATGTGGACTTGGCGCAAAATCAAGTACATTTAAAACTGCTGCCACGCATTGATTACACACGTATGCGTGGCGCTTTACGCACAACAGCGACGGAAAATGATGATAGCAAGCGCAAGAAGAAACGTAGACCACCAGCAAAACCGTTCGATCCAGAAGCTGTGAGGTAAGCATACTGTTCTAAATTATAATGTTTTATACTTAAATACTTTGATTACAGAGCTATTGGCGGTGAAGTGCATTCGGACGGTGACTTTTTGTTATTTGAAGGAAATCGATACTCTCGCAAAGGTTTTCTCTATAAAAACTTTACAATGTCAGCAATATTATCAGAGGGTGTTAAGCCTACACTAGCTGAGCTTGAGCGTTTTGAAGAAACACCAGAGGGTAATAATATATATCTAGGTATGTCTGAACTAAACTAAAAATAATGATACTCTTTTTACTGCAGAGGTAAATCTGGAGATAATGGTTAATTCCAAGGACGATCCCACAGCGGCGCATTCATTCTCCATGGGTGACAATGTAGAAGTTTGCGTCGGTGATTTAGAAAATTTGCAAGCAAAGATTGTTGCAATTGATGGCACAATGATTACAGTTATGCCTAAGCATCAAGATCTAAAGGTAAGACCAGAAGTTGACATACATATAATTATTTAATTAACATTTAAAATTCTAGGATCCTTTGATCTTTAAAGCAAGTGAATTACGCAAATATTTCAAGACTGGCGATCATGCCAGAGTTCTAGCTGGACGCTATGAAGGCGAAACGGGCTTAATTATACGCGTGGAGCCATCACGAGTTGTGCTTGTCTCTGATTTAACCAATCATGAACTTGAGGTTTTACCTCGCGATTTGCAATTGTGCTCTGATGTTGCAACGGGAGTTGATTGTCTTGGTCAATTTCAATGGGGTGATCTGGTGCAACTGGAGTCAGTTAAATTTATATTGTTAAAAATTCTTTATTTATTCTATTAGCATTTTTTTAGCTCACAAAATGTTGGAGTTATAGTGCGCTTAGAGCGTGAGAATTTTCATGTTTTGGGCATGAATGGTAAATGCATCGAGTGCAAACCGACTGCTTTGCATAAACGGCGTGAAAATCAAAATACTGTAGCTCTGGATGCGGATCAAAATCAAATACGGCGACGTGATATTGTCAAAGTTATGGAAGGACCTCATGCTGTAAGTTCTATAGATATATATAGCTTTATACAACATTTATATACTGTTCTTTGCAGGGTCGGTCGGGTGAAATAAAGCATTTGTATCGCAGCTTAGCGTTTCTACATTGTCGCATGTACACAGAGAACGGCGGTATTTTTGTCTGCAAAACGCGCCACTTGCAGTTGGCCGGCGGTAGCAAATCAAATGTGAGCAATGCTGGTACCTTGGGTGGCTTAGGATTTATGTCGCCACGTATACAATCACCCATGCATCCATCTGGAGGACGTGGTGGTGCCCGTGGTGGCGGTACACGCGGTGGTCGCGGTGGCTTTCGTGTAACGCGAGACCGTGAACTTTTAGGGAAAACTATCAAAATTTGTGGTGGTCCCTATAAAGGTATAAGCCTTCCGATAAATTTAAATTTACTATTTACTAATATACTTATAATTACTGCAGGTGCTGTTGGAATTGTCAAGGATGCCACCGAGAGTACAGCACGCGTGGAATTGCATACATCATGCCAGACAATTTCTGTGGATCGCAATCACATTGTTATTGTTGGTGAACCCGGCAAAGAGGGCAGTGTTTCTACATATGGACGTACACCTGCACGTACGCCTGGTTATGGGGCACAGACACCAAGTTATACAGCTGCTGGCTCGAAGACTCCATTGGTTGGCAGTCAAACGCCCAATTGGGATACTGACACTCGTACTCCTTATGGAACAATGACGCCATCGCATGATGGCAGCATGACACCACGTCATGGCGCTTGGGATCCTACAGCTAACACAACGCCAGCTCGGAACACAGACTTCGATTATTCTTTGGAAGAGCCTAGTCCCAGTCCCGGCTACAATCCAAGTAAAATTATTTGTCCTTCCTTAAAAAAAAAAAGGATCTTATAATATTTATTTCGCACAGGCACACCGGGATATCAAATGTCATCGCAGTTTGCTCCTCAAACACCTGGCACGCTTTATGGTTCGGACAGAAGTTATAGTCCGTTTAATCCTAGTCCTAGTCCTACACCTTCACCTTATCCAGTGGGTTATATGAACACGCCATCGCCATCGACTTACTCACCAAATACTCCAGGTGGCGTACCACAATCCCCATATAATCCTCAGACACCTGGCGCTAGTTTGGATTCATCTATGGGAGATTGGTGTACAACTGACATTGAGGTTCGTATTCACACTCATGACGACACTGATCTCGTGGGTCAGACTGGTATTATACGGACGGTTTCGAACGGAGTATGCTCAGTGTTCTTACGTCAAGAGGATCGCAGTGTATCCATTGTTAGCGAGCACTTGGCTCCCGTTTACCCCAACAATGGTGATGAATTCAAGGTTATCTATGGTGAGGAAAGAGAATCTGTTGGAAAAGTCTTGTCAAAGCAAGATGGCGACGTACTTGTTTGCAAAATCAACGACGAAGTTAAGATGATACCCATTAATCACTTGTGCAAAATGAAGTCAATCGATTAATGTGGATCATTTGCTAAATATCCTGGATTAAAGCAATGTATAAACTTGCATATATAATGATTGTTGAAAAATACAAATTTATTCAGTAAATATTATTTTGTCGTTTGCTATAAAAAACAGGTGGGCGCATTAAAGTTGGTCGCATCCAACTGTTAATACACTTTGAGTAGGGCATCTCAGCAAACACACGCACGCACTCACAAACACAAACACACAAAACGATTGGATCGTTTTGAAATTTTCGCATTAGTCGAGAACATGACAAAGCGGTTTTGTCATTTATTTAAAATTTTACTGCTAAATACTGTAGGCGTCCTTTTTTTCGATTTGCGGGGGAGGGGGGTGAAAAAATATAAAATATAAGCGGTGGACAGTATAGAAGTCACTACATACCGAATTTGGTAGCTGTATCTCTTGTAGTCTGAGTTTTTGTCGCTCAAGCAGACAGACGGACATGGCTATGTCGACTCTGTCTTCCTGTATTATCTATACTTTTATGGTCTGCCACGCCTCCTTCTCCCTGTTACATACATTTGCAAAAATGTATTTCCATTCTTTAAAAAATGTCAAAGTGTATAAAAATGAATAAAAAAAACTTCGAAAATTTGCTTCATATCAACAAAATACGAAAATATTAACAAATCCGAATCCTAACATTGACACAACGTTGTGTATATTAGTCATGTTTATTATTACTTGGAAGATAAAGTATTACCAGTAAAGCAATTTCCCAATCTACATGCTATCGAACACACATTTTCCATAGAGCAAAACTACAAGCTTTTTTCACCACTAACAATACGCATTTGTTTCAAACGCTTGTTCAAAATTTTATTAAATCACTTAAGCAATGGTGTCAATATCATCTTCTGTCAACACTCACAGCGTTATGTGTATGTTATGTAATAACATAATCTCTGTCCTTTAAAAATAAATATTTAAATAACGTTAATAGCACAATCCTGGAGTATGCTCGCACAATTCGTTGCTTTGAACTCATTTATTCTGTTTGAATCATTATCATTAAGTTTATTCAAAATAAATATTTTAATTTTTATTATAATTGAACTCTTGTTGTTTTCCATGTATACGAAATTTATATATTTCAAGGAAATAAGTATATATGTGCATACAAAATATGTATAGTTTATTTCTCATGACCTATGAGATGTTTATGGGGACCTAACTGTGCGACCAAGGAGACAAAGGCTTACCTAGAAGCAAAGAGTATTGTAGTAGATGTATTGTACATAAAGACTGAATTGAACTTAATTTCGTGAAGCTTCTTTTTTTATGGCGAGTGTGGACAGGCATCAGTAATTTCCAAAGGTGTCGATCCTCGCTTTGTCTGTCTATGCTTATTTTTGCTTTACATTTTGTGTATCGGCGTTCGCTGTCTGTGTCGATGCCATCTCTGTCGGTGGTCAGCGTCGTACCAAAATGTATTTTTCAACTTTTGAGCCTGATACCCTGTAGATGCGGGTCAAGATCCTCCTAGGGGTGATCGATGAAGACCAGTCCTACCATCATGCGAGTAATTTAGTAACTTTTTAATTATCTACTATACCTACTTTTTAATCACCTATACTAAACTAAACATATGCAACAGGTTTGTGAACCTACCTATACCAAAAATAGAAATGAAGTAGTACTTAATCTAACCCCTAACCCCAGTGACTTGAGTTCTGGAAAGTTCTTATCGAAATTTCACTGACCCTGTATGACTTAATGACTTAATATAATGAGCACTAAGCACCTTGGCATTCTGGACTATCTACGAGAAATTAAAACCTCCTTTATGATCCTGCCAAGACATTCCAAAGGCTTTAGCGTGAAGTACTTAGATATGGTTCTATGCTGCTTATTATACTATATAGAGAACTTCGAGCATCAAATAAGCAGGGCAACAACTGCTGTTTTGCCTACAATAATAGGTAAAATATGGAGTTACTTTTCATCAATGGCCTGCTTTCAGTATACCTTCGTACCTAAGATCTCTCCATTAAGTTCAACAATGTACATAAATATGCATCAGCGATGATTTGCGCACCGCCCCACTAGGTACTAAACACCCCTTGATCTATTAGGCACTAGGGAGCTAGCAATAAACTCAACCGTCATCAGAGAATCTCGCAACCTCGGACTTCGGAGCACTCTCTAGTGCTTAAACTACCGGTGCACGTCCAGACGTATCGTGCATTAATACTTATAATTATAAATTTCTAAAATTTGTTTCATACTTAAAAAATATCAATATAACCATTTTTCAAAATATAGAAAAATAAAAGAAAACGGAGTATTCGCGTAATCGGCATTCTTTCCCGATTTGTGTAGATACAAACGATAGTCAAGCAGACTGCACCAAAGAAACTAAAGAATATGGCATTTGACACGAATAGGTCAGCTGAGCAATTAAGTCTACGCATTACTTAATATCTAATCAAGCCTAAAACTAAAAAATTTTAATTTTTACTACATACATATACATTATTCAGAATAAATATCCGTCTTCTCACACTTTGCATCCTCTCATATTGCCTAGTACTGTTCTTTGGTAAGGCCGTGATCCAAAATCAAAGCCAGAGACTCCTGTGGTAAAACGCACAGGTTCTTCAAGCAACTTTCGTATAAGTTTTGGCTTTCGGACTCCTATACCTATACCTATACCAATGAATGTGTATTAGCTTCTGGGCCTTCTCTTTCCAGTTGCATATTTCAGACAAACTGTGACTTTTTAACTGTTGGTGAATTTGGTTGAATTTTTGCAATATTACAAATACATTTTAACGACTTTTATTTAATTAAAGAATGCTGGTATTCATCTGACTACTAAAAAAGTAAAGACTGCATCAATGTAGCTCGTCTGGTGCCTTCATTCTAAGATTAATGAAGCTGCGACGTACATGTTTCCATTTGACTAACTGCACGTTGGCTATCATTTGTTAATTTTTATGACAGGGCTTGTTGGAAAAGTGTGTAGGTCTAAAAAGTCAAACAGCACAAGTGGCCGTCGCAATTTGTGCGTGCATGTGACTTTACATTTTCGTAGATGCAGATGCTTTTCAATATGTCTGACTGCCACCTTTGGCACCTTTGCTATGATAGACACCTTTTCAAAGCGCAAGAATCAATTCTTTTCGGTGTTTTTAAAAGCTCGATAAGAGAGATCACATCTACTTTGGCTTTCCTGGTATTATGTCCACATCGACTCGAGCTGGGGCTCCCGGTGCCAATGCGCTTGGAAGACTCTGACTTACTTTTAGTGGCATATCCCTTTCCGAAATATAGATGCTTTGACAACTTGACTACTTTTGGTTCTCTACGCGTTGTGGTTATCGTGAGCATTGCAACTCATAGATCGTGTGTCAACTAAACAGTCAATAAGGAAGAGAGTGGAATGCAAGTAACGCAAAGCATTTGTGATCCTTAATAGTCGTGCGAGTGAGAGCTTTTATGTTCCTAGTGAAAAAAAAAATTGTCAGAGATTTTTAATCAAAATTAATCGAAAACAAGTGGACAAATTAAAGTTGGGCGCCACCACTTTTAAATACACCTGACTAGGGCTCGCCAGCAAACCACCATGCTCACAAACATACAACTCAAAGCTATCGCTCACAGCTCGTTTTCGCTGTAAGCGTCAGGAGCGACGCAGCCGCTTCAAAGCAGCGTCGTTTGTATGCCGCGAAAGTGCCCCGCTGTCATATTGAAATTGAAGTAATATTCCTAGGTTATTTATCGATCGTTCTAAATTTTTACAATCGGTCGAGATAATTTTGCAATTTTGTGATTTAGTTTCGATCTTTTAAAAGATCTTTATAGGGTGTAAATCGATTTCTTCGATATGCGGGGGAAGGGGAGGAAATAAAATAAAATAAAGCGTAGTGTCCTGGATATAGGCACCTAGATCCCAAAATTGGTTGCTCTAGCTCTTTACGAGGACGACAGCGGACTACTGGCTGATTGACTCAGTCGTCGAGCTGATCAAACCATATATTTTTTTTTGGGTCTGCCACGCCTCCTTCTCCCTGTTAGCATACATTTGGCAAATTCTAATACCCTTTTTCCATTTTTTACAAAAAAGTCAAAGTGTATAAAAATACATTTATGAAATTTTCTTAAGCCAAAACAACGAACATATATATAAAAGTGTAGCTTATGAAATATTTAAATTTAGCTAATACGAAGTTAACCTATTTCCCTTGTAATATGCTTTTGTATATTTGAACCATTATCTGTCACCAATGCCGTAATCTTGTCTTTTATTATAAATAATTCCCACGAACTTCAGTTAAGTCGAAAAATACTCATTCTGAATTCAGCCACCTAGAGCCTCTTATATAATGTATTATTAAAATATATTGAAATTTACATTATATTCTTTCTTATAAATAGTGATAATATAGTGTATCAATAATTTGAACATCCAATTAATCGGAGCCCATTTTTCGATACAATTACATCGTTCACTGAAACAGAGTAATAATAATCGTATTATGTATCATGATTAATTGTACCATAACTAACTAGTGTTGCTAGAATTCCATGAATTGAAATAACTATAAGAAAAAAAATCCAACTGTAAATAAACAACTAATTATTTACAGACAAATATTAAGATAACATATTAAGCAATAAAGCACTCAATGTAATTTCAACTTTCAAAATGTTGTAAATTTTTAATTTTTAAAATGAAACAAGCAAATTTTTGTAACTCATGCAAATCCGCTATTATTTGTATTTTAAGAAACCTTCTACATATTTTGATCTAACACCCATATAATATCATATACCAAAATTACTCCCCTTTATGACTTATGCTATTAATTTAATCATTGAATGCTGATTTCGTCGTTAAATATTTCCTTAACCAATCCCTAAAATTAATAATACGACAGTCCTTTTGGCGAAAATGTAACTTATCTGCAATCTTAAGCAACTTAAGTTTCGAGCACAATTTAAAATATAAAAAATAGCCAAATCAGTTTTTAAAAAGGTTAGATATCTAGCTATTAAATTGCTAAAATCACATCACTGTAACTAGCCCTGCCGAACACTATAAAAGAGCTAACTCTCTGAAAAGTCAGATCAGACAGTATTCGTCGTGTGAAGCGGACAGAAGTGCGTTTGCAAGAAGAAATATTTTTAAGCTAAAAGTGTAAAAGTTAAAATATATAAAGCAAAATGAGAGAAATTGTACACATCCAGGCTGGTCAGTGCGGTAACCAAATTGGTGCTAAGGTATGTACTGAATTTTACAGAAATTTCATTAAGTTAAAGAAAGAATTATGATTAAGTACAGTTAATAGTCAATATGGCGTCATTTTTTGCAAATTGCCATGTGGCAAAAAATTTATTGAGGCCACCGGCATTTGCGCATAAATTCGTATAGTATATGTACATATTTATATACACACATACATATTCATAAGCAGATGCAAATTTATTGAATTTACGCTTGATATTTGCAAAATATGAGGAAACTAATTTAGGAGTACTTTTCTATAGTCGTTTATTTTCTGTTGTACCACGAATACCAATCCCTCAATACAAATATACATATGTACGTATGTATGTGGAATTAGTTTATATTGTGAGTCATTTTCATTGCTTCACTCCTTAAGCAGTGAGAAAGTCATTTTTATGCAAACAGGCATACGAATTTATGTATGTACGTACCTTTGCATTCTTTTATTATACGTATTTAATTGGTGAAAGGTACTTTTTTTTAACCACAGTCTTATTTCTTGACTTAGTTCAATCTTCAGAAATTCTTACATACATATACTCAAGTAAATACATATGTATGTGTCGGCCGGTTAAATGCCGTCTATCTGTATTTGTGTGTGTATATACTTTGCCGGAGTTTCGCTGCCGAAGAGCCAGCATGACGTCATTTTAACTAAAATGGCTGAACCGGTTATCGACCGGTTCGCAATGGCACTAAAAAGAATCTATAAATCCAAGTGCATCTTTATGTTGCTATATACCCAGAGATATTCTATTTTGTTTTTATTACACAAAAAATATATATTTATAATGGATATATAGCATGGATTCAAATCCACAGATGTCCATATAACAAAAATTGTTTGTCCGTCTATGGTAACCATGGAGAAATTTAGTGGAGTACGTACAGTATAGACACACCCAAAGGCGGTGTTGCCATTTTTCATGCACATGCGCGTTGCACCAACAATTCTGTCTGTACACAGCGCACATATGCGGAGTAGTTTCTATACATACATACATCCAAATATATTCGTCATGTGTTATATCCTGCTGAATAATCAATAGAGAAGCGTTAAAAACAACCCCTCAAGCAGGGGCATCTAAAACATTTTTTTGTTGCTCGGAAACATTTTCTATTTCTGTTTATGTATGTATGTACATAAACTGTTATGAGCGTAACTTCAATGCTTTTTTAATTTTTTTCTCGCTTTTTTATTCCCAGATAAAATAGTTTAGTTAATTGATTTATTTGTTTACTTGAAGTAAACAAGCTGAAATTTGGCCTTTGAGCCATGACGTAATATTAGTAGAAAAAGCCAGTCGAACGCCATATGGTATGGTTAGTTGACACAGACCAAGGCGCACATACGCTAAATATATACATATGTACATTGCCGGTGCACTACAATTATGGGATTGGACAAATGACAGTTGTTTTTTTTTTGTGTGGGTTGATGTCTGCTGCCGATGATGTAAGCGTGCTTTATGTTTGTAAGCATATATTTGTGCGTATGGGTGTAAAGCTTGAGGTCGAGCAGCAGCTTGAGAATCAAATATGGTCTGTGCGTGGGGAAGCGCCGAGACGTCGACTGATACAGACAACGTTGACTAATCAAGTCTACGTACACCAACACACACACACACACACACACTATTCGTGGAAAAGATAAGCTTGTCAAGTTAAAGGTGTACATATGTGTAGCAGTATATGATCTGATCTGCCCACGCCAGCTGTCACTGCATTAATGAGGACGATGTTGTATTTTGCTGCAATCTCGTGTAGCCCACCCAAACCCACCAAACTAGACGTACAAGCCATTAGATACTACACATTTGAAATTAAGCTCTTGAGAAAGCCAGATAAGCATGAAATGTCTCTAGCTAATAACACGGAAAATATTCAAAAAGTTTTTTATTTTCGAACGAAAACTGTACGGTAAGCCCTAGAAACCAAACCAATTATGACCAGGGGTGTGGCTTGATATAAAAATAATAAATGCTAACTAGCGAATCGCATAACAGCAAATTGTAATCCTATGCAAATTAGTTTTCAATCAATTTATCACTTATAATCAATGCTTTAATCAATTAAAATTGATTTTGTTTTTAGTTCTGGGAAATTATTTCCGATGAGCATGGCATCGATGCGACCGGCGCCTATCATGGCGACAGTGACTTGCAATTGGAGCGCATTAATGTGTACTACAATGAGGCGTCGGGTGGCAAATATGTGCCACGCGCTGTGCTAGTGGATCTGGAGCCTGGAACCATGGATTCGGTGCGTTCGGGACCCTTCGGTCAGATCTTCAGACCCGATAACTTTGTTTTCGGCCAGTCTGGTGCTGGTAACAACTGGGCCAAGGGTCATTACACAGAGGGCGCTGAGCTGGTTGACTCCGTGCTTGATGTGGTGCGCAAAGAGGCAGAATCGTGTGATTGCCTGCAAGGCTTCCAGCTAACACACTCTCTGGGCGGCGGCACTGGTTCTGGCATGGGTACATTGCTGATTTCCAAAATCCGTGAGGAATATCCCGACAGAATCATGAACACATACTCGGTAGTGCCCTCGCCTAAAGTGTCAGACACTGTTGTGGAGCCATACAATGCTACCCTCTCAGTGCATCAGCTAGTGGAGAACACAGATGAGACCTACTGCATCGATAACGAGGCACTGTATGACATTTGCTTCCGCACCCTTAAACTGACCACCCCAACCTACGGAGACTTGAACCATCTGGTCTCGTTAACAATGTCTGGCGTCACTACTTGTCTCCGCTTCCCTGGCCAACTGAATGCTGATCTCCGTAAACTAGCTGTCAACATGGTTCCATTCCCTCGTCTGCACTTCTTCATGCCCGGCTTCGCCCCCCTCACCTCTCGTGGCTCACAGCAATATCGTGCCTTAACCGTGCCCGAGCTGACACAACAGATGTTTGATGCCAAGAACATGATGGCTGCCTGCGACCCTCGACATGGTCGCTATCTGACTGTCGCTGCCATCTTCCGTGGTCGCATGTCCATGAAGGAGGTCGACGAACAGATGCTGAACATCCAAAACAAGAATAGCTCTTACTTTGTTGAATGGATTCCCAACAATGTGAAGACAGCCGTTTGCGACATACCGCCCAGAGGTCTGAAAATGTCGGCTACGTTTATTGGCAATTCAACTGCCATCCAAGAACTGTTCAAACGTATCTCTGAGCAATTCACAGCTATGTTCCGTCGCAAGGCTTTCTTGCATTGGTACACTGGCGAGGGCATGGACGAGATGGAGTTCACTGAAGCGGAGAGCAATATGAATGATCTGGTGTCCGAGTACCAACAATACCAGGAAGCCACTGCCGACGAAGATGCTGAATTTGAAGAAGAGCAGGAGGCTGAGGTCGACGAGAACTAAAATCTCTTGCCCTATTCATCTATGGCACCTATTTCAATTTCTCCAACGTTGCGTCAAGAAAATTCGATGAGAACATAACCAGTCTAAAAAAATCTTTGTTCTTTAAACGTAACCAATAAAGTCGAAACATGTTCTTCAGAAGTAAAATCTAATTGTATTTTTTAATATTTTTACAATATCAATTGAAAATGGACAATATAATTATAATTTATATTATCAGCCAGAAGTATTGTGACAACATAAATGTTCATTTCCAATAGAATAAAAAAAAATGTTTGTCCAAGGGAAGAAAATGTTCTGTTAGATACGTAAAGAATTTATCGTGTTAAAATCTTTCTTGCATTTTTAGCAGTGCTACGTATTTTTTTCAATGGGTATAAATCAAAAATTTATTGATACAAAAATGTGCCTATCTACTCTCTATTTATGTATATCGTTCTGAGATTTCATTATTCACCACTGTTTTTACTCAATAGTGTTGGTTATTGCATTAATGTTTTGAGCAACCCTATTTTATGTAAATGTTACTCATCTCTAGAATTAATTGTCACTGAGTATTTTTGTTTTAAGCAGGTAAATACTAAACATAGGTAACGCATATAAAATATTTTGTAAAGTAATTGTAATAAACCCCAGAGGTTTTTTTTAGATGATAACCATGGACGAGCAACGCAGCGATAAAATCTATGGTGGGTGTGAGGGACCGGACGCTATGTACGTCAAATTAATTTCATCTGACGGCCACGAATTTATTGTAAAACGCGAACACGCTCTTACCTCTGGCACAATAAAAGCAATGTTATCTGGCCCAGGACAATTTGCTGAAAATGAGGCCAATGAAGTTCACTTTCGGGAGATTCCGTAAGTTTAGCAAGCTTTCCTGTCCCGTATACACGGTATTTTTTGCAAATCAAAGTGCGTGACCTATTGACCGGTGAATATGTTGTTACGGCATTGAGTTGATGTACATAAGTACGTATCAATGAACATACGCATGATTAAAGTGTGTGAAATATGTAGATGTAACACGAGGTAGTGCAAATATATGTATGTATGTAGCAGACAGAAGAAACCAAGGTAGATTCATCGAATATATATATTTATTTTTGATCATCACGACTAACAAAAACTCGGAGACTAAGAGTAGACACCATATTTGGTATGTAGGTACTCCTATTCTCAGCGCAGATAATTTTTTCGAGTCTATTTTCACCTCATCCGACTCAGAATATTTCAGCCCGTAAATGTTTAAACTTGCTGAGCATGTGGATGGTACTGAGGACGCGTCGCTGCAGAGAGAACGTTATCCGTTCCTGTTATTTTTTTTATAAATCGATATGAAAAATATTTTATAAATCGTCACTACCGGGATTTGGTTTTTCTTTTTTTTTAAGAAAAGCCCGTTTGCGGAGTATATGTACTCCTCCGGGATTTTAAAGAGGCCCGCAGGCGTCTGCCATTATCTTTAATGTTCATACTTGTCATAGAATTTAAAGTGGTCACGCACTATAATTACAAATGTCCAGTTCACTGTTTTTTTCTTGCGGAAACAATAAATTTTGATTTTTTTTTCAGATCGCACGTTTTACAGAAGGTGTGCATGTATTTCACATATAAAGTTCGATATACCAACAGCTCGACTGAGATACCAGAATTTCCGATTGCACCAGAAATTGCCTTAGAACTCTTAATGGCAGCTAATTTTCTAGATTGTTAAGTTATTGGTTAACTTAAGAATGTTAAATACAAATTATAAAACAATGAATGAATCATAAAAATAAAATATATAATTTTCTTGTGTTAACTTTATAATCCAATACTCTGTGTGGAATATATTGAATGATATCGTCATAAATAAATATAAATTACATAACTTACATAAAAATTAGAATATTTTACTGGCTTGTGAATTTTTAGTTCGATTTAAAAAAGAAGTATAGGATTTTTGAATTGAAAATATTCTGGACCCAAAATTCTTTATCTTCACAGTATTTATTACATTAAGAGTAATTTTTGTGAATTTCATATCAAGTCTTATTAACACAAAAATTAATTTAAAAATTCTTAAAAAAAAAAATTAGGAGAAGGGTACCATGAATGAAAATTGTTCTTCCAAATCTGAAAGAAATGTTAAAATATCAACTTTGATATCTGTCCTTCCTTTTTGTATGTAAAGTATGTAACTTTGATACTTCTATTTGTAAATTTTATTTAATTTAAAATTTTCACGGATACCGTATTTGAAATACTTATAATGAAGCTGAACTAAGCCAGCTGCAGTTGTGAGTGTCTTGTGAACTTGAAGTACATAAATAATCCTTTAATAAATCGATTCCCTTACCTTACGCTGTTACCATAGTAACCTCCTTCATAGGCAAAACCACATACAATTTCTGTTGTAGCATTTTTTTAGTGTTTAGTTGACAAAATACAGAATGGGAATGCTACATAATTTAGCTGATCTAATTAAGGTTAAGAAGGATAAAATGACAATACTAGTGCTAGGACTCAACAACAGTGGCAAATCAACGATTGTAAACCATTTCAAAAAATCAAGCGAACAGGTTGCCATTATGGTACCAACAGTTGGATTTTTGGTCGAACAATTTTACAGTATGTTTTTCCAACCTTGGCCGTTAGTCAAATTCAATGACAAAAGTTGTAAATTTATATACATATGTACTACATTTTTTCAACAGCTAATAATGTTAGCATTAACGCTATAGATATGTCTGGAGCGACTCGTTATAGAAATTTGTGGGAACATCAGTTCAAGAACTGTCAAGGAATTATGTATGTAATTGACTCGAGTGATAGAATGCGATTCGGTAATAGCATTATCTCTAAATATAAAAATGTATAAAAACATATTTTTTTTAAGTTGTGGTTAAAGATGAGCTTGAGCTTGTGCTTCAACATCCTGATGTAAGTAATCGAACCGTTCCCATACTTTTTTATGGAAACAAATCAGATCTTGAAGACTCGTTATCAAATGTTAAAATTGCTGCAGGTAATGGTCTTAATTTATTAAATATGAATATAAATTAACCTTCATCATTACAGCGCTAGGTCTTGAAAAAATAAAGGAGAAGCCCTGGCACATTTGCTCCAGCAATGCCATCTCAGGCGAGGGATTGGATGAGGGCGTGCAGTGGTTGGTTCAACAAATACGTTTTGCAGTATTAAGCAATCGTTATGGTGCAAAAATAACCAAACACCACAAATAAACTAATTATTGAATAATTTTGATTAAACAGCTGATCTATTTTTTAGCTAAAGGATTATAGATTATATATATTAGAATGAAATATGATTCTCTAAAATCTAAAAGAATTACTTTTATGTTGGTAGTTCAGACAGGTTTTCCTAAACGGGAACACCCAGAGGTCATGTAGCCTATTGTGATGCCTGTTTATCTGTAGGAATAGATGAGGTATGTTGTGGTTGATGGAATGTTTGGAGGAGACGGGTAGTTGACTATGTTGCCAGATTTTGCAACCTTACCTCTACAAGGTTGCTCAGCCCCTCGTAGAAGGCTTCTCCGAGGAATAGGAGTCGCCTTCTGTGAAGTGCTGGGCATTCGCAGATGAGATGTTGAAGACTTTCTTCTTCCCAAATGTTCATGCAGCTGCGACAGAAGTCCTGGTATGGACCGCCTTACCGTTGGGCCATGTGGGCGATATGGCAGTGCTCCGTTAAGACTCCCGTCAGCATCCTGAAGGAAGGTTGGATGTTCTCTTTGGGTCGTATATTGGCTAAAGTGTCTTTGAGTCCTCGCAGCCCAGTACAGCTGTCTGCTTGCCATGCTCCTTTCTGATAGTGCATACGGTATGGGCTTTTTAATTGTCTGTCATTGCTGAGCTTGTCCTGTCCTAGCACACCTATCAGCCATCTATGTGTCCTGGAACCCAGATGAGTCTAGCAGCTTGTTGCAATGGTTCAGCGCGCTGACTGTGTTCCGGATGAGTTCGCTCTTTAAGGTATTCAATGCTAGAGCTTTTATAGCTGCTTGGCTGTCGGTCACGGGAGTAGACTCCAAATCCTGTGCCTTCCTCCGTCATCGATCCGTCCGTATAGATTGACGATCCGTCCGTATAGATCAGTCCTCGTGAGGACTTCTTGCTGCCAGTCCGTTCTTGTTGAAACAACAGTTTCGAAGCTGTCGTTGCATTTAAATTCTGAACATCGATAGTCACTTTCTTTCCGTGAGCAGGACTGTGCTGTGGCCGGTACTTCGTAGCTTGAAGAGTTTTAGGGCTGCAATTCACGGCGCTGTGCACCTGTCGGTGTATGTATCCTGTTACACTCAGGCAGGCCAGTCCTTCAACCTTTTGGAGGTTTTTGAGATGGAAGTTGGGGTTGGCCACTATTGGCCCACCACACTAACGCTCCATAGGTTAGAACTGGCCTAATGACTGCAGTATACATCCAGTGAAATGATGTACGGTTGCAGTCCCCAGCTCTTCCCAAAAATCGTCTTGCATATGAAGAGGGATTGTAGTGATTTTTTCATGGTTTCCTCCGATTTTTTCCGCCAGGAGAGCTTAGAGTCCAGTATTACTCCAAGGTACTTTGCCTCTCTTGATAGTTCGAGCTACGCTCCTTCAACTGTTTGAAGTTTGAAGCCGGGATCTTGTATTTTCATATGAACAGAACGAGTTCGGTCTTCTGTGGGTTGGCCCGAAGTCCGTTTCCGTGCCCAGCGGAGAGTTTGGCCAAGTTCGTTTTCCATAAGCAACCAGTAGAACTAGGTCGTCCGCGTTGCTCTGTAGCTCTGCATCCTTTGTGTTTTAATCTGATTATAAAGACATTTAGAACAAGATTTCACAACAAGGGGGATAGGGATATGACACTTACCTGTAGGGTACCCCTTGAAACCTTTTTTCTTATAGACGAGGTTCAGAGTTGGGCGTTGATCATTCTGCAGCTAAGCGTGTTATGTTATGTTATGTAATGTTGCCTAATCCTGTAGTTATTGACTCGATTCATTTTGTTAAACGCACCCCCTATGTCTATATAGGCTGCCAACGTAAACTCCTTTCACTGAAAAGAGTCTTCTTCTTCTGATCTACCTTTAAGAAAGCGTGTTGGTCTGCACTGAAAGCTTGAGGTGTCAGCAATGTTCTTATGTACATGTCTAATAGTGGTTCCAGTGTTTTCAGTAAAAACGATGAAAGACTGATTGGCCTATAGTCCTTTGGTGAGCAGTGGTTTACCTTTCCTGCCTTGGGAATGACTGCCACTCTCATTTCCTCCATTTTTTCGGAATTTACCAGTTGCAAGGCATCCCTTGAGGATTTCTAATGAATGACTTGATAGCCTAGATTATCTACTCCCGGATAATATTTCATCGCTTAGGCAATGACTATCCGTATTCAACTCATTCGTAGGTTTCCAAAACATTAAAAGCTATCAAAATAAATAGGCGTTTCACAATTCATCTTCGTCTAGAATATGAAGCACCACGTACCAAAATATGATTCACGTGGGTTTGTATTAGAGTTAGGCAACAGGCGCTTTTTTAAGGCCCGACCCGAGCCCGAAATAAATACTTAAAGTCCGGTCTAGTATAGTTTTACAAAATATACTTCACTCATAATCTTTATACACTTTGACATTTTTGTAAAAAATGGAAAAGGGTATTATGAAGCTGTGCAAATGTATGTAAAAGGGAGAAGGATGCGTGGCAGACCCCACAAAGTATATATATATTCTTGATCAGCTAGACGAGCTGTATGCATAGCAACTGTCTCTAGCTTATAATTGTACGCTAGAGAATCTAAATTTTGCATGTAGATGCTCCAAAACCCAAACGCTTATAATTTATTTTTTATTACACCCACAATATTAACAATTAAAAAATCTAAAATAAATACAAATACGTTTTATCATGTTTTCGACAGAAAAATTTCGGAACGATAAATAACTTAGGAATTTTTTTACTTTTTAACTTTCAATAAAGATAGCGGGGGAGCAGCAGCGGCAGACGCTATAGCGAAAGTCTGCATGCATGTGTTTGCTGTGATGTTCTTGACAAAGTGTATATAAAAGTTGGTTTCGAACAATTTAATAAAAACAAATATCATATCGCCATTTCTTAAAAAGAATAACTATGGACGACAATAATACCTTCAACTTTGTGAAATAAAATTATTTTGTAGTGAAAATAAATAATGTGTGAAATAAAAACAAATAAATTAAAAAAATATATATACATTTTTTTTGCGTAGAGATAAAGGTATTATAATACCTTAAGTTGAACTTTAATGCTTATTTATTTTAACAAGAATTAAGTTAAGACCATTTTAGTGTAAATTGAAATAAATCACTTCGATTTTGCACCTACTTACCTCGGAAATCGAAAAAGACCGTTTTTAAAATCAAAATGCATTGATCTACCATCTTACTCTAGTAGACTACTTTTAATTAATCTTCCATCTTTAACTAATTGACGAATCATGCTCGGTGTCATGTTCATGATTAATTAATTAAAGGGGAAATGTTCTTCAATATGTTGTTGGGTCAACTTAATTTCTCGGTTCCTGTTTAGGTATACTCGAAATTTTGTTCCCTAACACTTAACTTTTGCACAAACTAATATTTACTTGCATGAGCTTTCTTCGGAGTTCTCTGTGCGGCATTATTATAAACTTTATTTGTTATCAACACAGAGACCTCAGAGTTTATTACTAAGCGTGTGTATCTTAACTTACTTAAATATTAACTTTAATCCAGATCTGATTGGGTTTTTCTGGCGTTTCTTTTTTTTTTTTTTTTTTTTTTTTTCCCAATCCTGCATAACAAATGTTTATTTTGAAATGTCACACTCCCAATATTTAAGGTTTTAAACAATAAAGATATATTATAAAATAAAAAATTATAAATTACCTATTTTGTATATAAATACTATAATGTAATTTTTCTTCTGCTGTCGACTGCTCTTAGTTGACATTAAATAAATAAATAAATAAGGTTGGGCGCAACCAACTTACATACCTTATATACAGGTAACAAACACACGCACTTACTAATACACTTAAAAGCTAACGCGTCACTAGTGCTGCCAGCTTAGCAATTAATTTTGGAATTCCTGGCAATTTTAAAAATTGGCACTTTTTCATTTTAAATGATATTAGCCACAAATCTAGCAATTTTCCTTTAGCAATTTTATCAACTTTAAAAAAGAAGGTATTTTTTATATGTTTTGTTTTCGCATTTTTTTCATCCTTTTTGAAATTGATTGCACAAATTACGATTCACAAAGACATCGGAACTTGTACTTTTGAAAAAAAATAAATAAAAAAAGATCGCAAAGTAGTTAAACCCTATTTATTGATTTAGCATTTTTTTAATTTAGGCAATTTTGTACATATTTCTTTCTCATTTTTTAGTAACTTTTATTCCAAATTTAGCAATTTTTGCTTAGGCGATTCTGGCACTGCTCGTTAAAGCTTTTTTTCGCAATAGCATCTTGACTTATTATATACAAATGAACGCATTAAAGTTGGGCGCAACCAACTATTATATACACTTTGACAATACACGCTTGCACTCACAAACACATGCACACAAAACAGCTAACGCGTCACAACTCGCATTCGCTGAAGCGTCAACAGCGACGTTTGTATGGCGCGTTAACGCACCCCGCTGTCTATATTGAAAACATCTGTGAAAAACATGACAAAGCGTATTTGTGATTTATTTCAGATTTTTAAATATTTTTTAATTGCTTAATTTTGTGGGAGTATAGGAGAACCTACATACAAAATTTACGAGCCCAAACCACTATTAATTCGTACGGTAACGATATTTTGGAGTGTGCCATTTTCAATGACTTCTAATTTTTAATAGTGGAAATTTTATATGCAAGTATATATATCATAAAAAAGGTTATTTTATTATCTTCATTTTGGTATATAACAATATATACGTTTTATATAAATAAACCTGATTTAAGTCTATTTGAATAAAACTACTTTTTTGTGCTTGAAATTATTTGACCATTATTAATTCGTACCGCACCAATATTTATTAAGTAAAACTTAATAATAAACTTTTTAATAATTGCATTGATTCGTTTTTGCATTGTATTTAAGAGCTTTGTGGACTATTTTGGAGTTATAGTTTAGTTATATTTTAGTTGTATTTTAGTTAATCACAGATCACCTAATGTAAATTATGATTTATCCTAATTTAGTCACTGTGCGCAGAAAAAACAAGCGATTTTTGTCAAATTTAGTTCAAAATGATCTTAAGACAGTCACATTTAAGATTTTTAAGCAATTTGGGCTCAAATTATGTCCCGCTTTGTCCTTTGTCACACGCGCAACATTAGTCATACCATGAAAAAAATAAAATTTTTAAACTAAAAAATATTTTTAAAATATTAGCCGTTGCTCATAAAATTATGTTTATCATCTGAAAAATAGGTATAAATGTGCCCTATCATCTCCTTTTTACAGATTACCAATCAAGAATGAAGGGCAAGTGCGTGTAGCGTTGTGAAAATTGTTTGCGAATTGCACTAAAAGTTGGCCTCTGTGACTTCGAATATATATATGTACGTTATAATTTTTGATTGGGCCTTAATATTTTAATCTGTAAAAAGGAGATGATAGGGCACATTTATACCTATTTTTCAGATTGATGGTGAATTTTATGAGCAACGGCTAATATTTTAAAAATATTTTTTAGTTTAAAAATTTTATTTTTTTCATGGTATGACTAATGTTGCGCGTGTGACAAAGGACAAAGCGGGACATAATTTGAGCCCAAATTGCTTATAAATCTTAAATGTGACTGTCTTAAGATCATTTTGAACTAAATTTGACAAAAATCGCTTGTTTTTTCTGCGCACAGTGACTAAATTAGGATAAATCATAATTTACATTAGGTGATCTGTGATTAACTAAAATACAACTAAAATATAACTAAACTATAACTCCAAAATAGTCCACAAAGCTCTTAAATACAATGCAAAAACGAATCAATGCAATTATTAAAAATAATGAAGGCACCAATAAGTTTTACTTAATAAATATTGGTGCGGTACGAATTAATAATGGTCAAATAATTTCAAGCACAAAAAAGTAGTTTTATTCAAATAGACTTAAATCTAGGTTTTATTTATTATTAAAACGTATATATTGTTTAAATATACCAAAATGAAAGATAATAAAAACCTTTTTTAATGATAATATACTTGATATTTAAAATTCCACTATTAAAAATTAGAAGTCATTGAAAATGGCACACTCCAAAATATCGTTACCGTACGAATTAATAGTGGTTTGGGCTCGTAGTTATGCCAATACACAAAAAACTACATCATATGTATGAATGTAGTGTCAATTACAATATTACATTTAACCAAGCTTTATTAAACGTAGCTTAGTATGGATATTTGCAATAGGATTATAGAAAAGTCTAACAAACGAAAACATTTTTAAACTGGATTATGCTCCTCATATACTCATAATTTTATAAATTTTTTTGATTACGATGCGAAATTTACTAAACGATTGCTTTTAGTCAACTTTTATTTGTTGTAATGCAAGCAACTTTGGGTTTCAAAGTAATACAGTTAAGATTAAAGCATTAACATATGTATACAGATGTCAATATTAACATGAAAATTGGCCCAACAAATGTAACGTCCACATAGCACGATTAATCCATATAAACTGTATTTGTATAACATATTTTCTTTAATCAATATTAAAATGCATTTTTGGTGTATTCATTTTGCGCTGTATTGGTATTTACCCCCTTATACAAACAAATTCTAGTTTATATAAATTTTGACCACTGTCTTGGTTTATTGTAGAATTCTTAAGAAAGCAATTAGACGATTGACTTAAGCTTTCTTGCTGTTCAGAATGATACCGTCATATTTCTGTTGGAACCACTTCATGGCATCCTCCTTAGTCAGCAGATGTGGGAAGCCAACAGTGCCAGACTTGCGCTTTCTGTGGGCCACATTGTAACCTAAACCAAATAAACAATTTTTAATTATTAAACAATTCAATCCAAATTAAAAATGTTGTATAGGTTTCGTAGTTGTTGCAGTTGTACCGTTCGAAAATTTGACTCAGGCAAAAATTCAATTAAGCACAGTTGCAATTTGTTGTTGCGCACAGATACTGAGCATCGATTTCTTTATGACAAACTGATGCCTAATTATGTGCATAATTAAACTTGAAATTATTGTCTCACCTGGACGTCCCAGCACGACATAAAAGTCCAAGCCGTAGATACCGATGGAGGGATCGTACTTGATACCCAAATCGATGTGTTCCTGAATGCCGAAACCAAAGTTGCCTGTGGCCGAGAAGTTATCACGTCTCAACTCGTACTCACGAACTTTCAGGCCACGCTCCAAAATTTCCTCAGCTTTAGCTCCACGCACGGTGCAATGCACAGCAATTTTCTCATTGCGACGAATGCCAAAAGAACGCACTGTGTAGCGTGCCTTGGAGAACACAGGCTGTTGACCTGTTAGCTGCTCCAACACCTACAGGCAATATAATACAAGCTTAGAAAATACATTTGCCACACTGGTAGACAGAACTTACCTTGGCGGCACGGGTAAGCCTATCACCAGACTCTCCCACGCAAATGTTCAGGCAGAGTTTCCTGATGTGCAGGTCCCGCATTGGGTTTTTCGCGGGATCGCGCTTGATTTTGGGTACCTTCTTTGCAACGGCCTGAAATATATAAATAGACATATTTTAGTGTCGACTGCAGCAAGTCAAAAATATTACTTTTATCGTATATTTCATAGTATACAATATTGAACAGTATTTATAGTTTGTATAAATAATGTAGGATTCATGTATATAAACACTGATTTACTTCGCGTAAAAATTTAAGAAACCTACCGCCATTATGGTATGTAGGAAAGAAAGGAAAAAGGAGTGTTACAGTTCAGTGTCAACAGAGCTTATCGATTTTCAATAAGCCGCTAAAGTAGCGAGATGCTATCGATTGCAGCCTGAGTCTCTATGGCCAAGGTACCGACACAGCTGTAACACAACATTTTATTCGAAGTAATATAAGATGATATCTTATAATATTCTTAGTATATAAGGCATAAATATTATTAATTATTAGCACACAAAATAAACATTGGTTTTCAACTGTTGCATTAGTTATTTTTAGAATATGTGGAATAAATGATATCAGAATACATTTTTGTGCAATGTCAGACAAATTAAATAAATCAATAAAATGGGATTTTTACCTTTGAAATTATGAGAAGCAGAAAATTTGAGTGATTTATTACAATACACCAATTGGAATATTCGATACTTCATTTGTATATCTTAAGTTTGACCAATCAGTACATAAATGCCGATGTATCGATATAGTATGAACAACCCTACAATATGGCTGCCCGATTTTAATGTGAGTTTTTAAGACAACGTATGCTGCTGATTTTCTTTTGTGTATTAAAAGATAAAAAAGTTATCTACGAAATCGGCGAGGAATTTGTTTACCGATTGGTTTACTTGCAGCTTGAAGCTAATGAATACATTTGCCAAAATTTAAAAATCGCATATCAAGTTACTTTGGACGATACAAGTTTGCTAAAATGTAAATTATGTGCAATGTAGTTGACAACTTAAAATCATAAAACGCCCAAGCCTCAAACAAAAAGTTAGTATAAATTCGGTAAAAACGGTTTTTCATGACAGAAAAAAATTTCTTTCGATTGAAAAGTATTGCTTGTGAGTGAGAGAGTGAGTGCGAAAGATTTATACATACGTATGTATATAGATATGTATGTATGTATTGCATTTGCATTTCGTTGTAGTGTCGTCGACTGTTCGGTAAAAGTCGGTCTTTCTTTTCTATTACAACTTGGCGTTTGAAAATTTTTTTGAAAAGTATTAAGTAATAATGTGTTTTATGAATGAAGGTGGCATAGAGATAAACCAACGCGTATGACTCTAAAAAAAACTATAACGCCCAGTACTGTACTTATTCAACTATATTGTTTGGTCAGCAATTCATACTTTTATTGGTAAGTAAATCAATACTTTGGGGCTGCCATTTCGTTCGCAGTTTCGCTAGTTTTTTCTCTTCCATTCGTTGTCGCAGTCGTTGTGTATACATATTTTGATATGTGTGTGTGCCTGCTTTCATCAACCACCCCCTTTGGAGCCCTCGCCATCGAACGCATTGAGTTCCCTATGGTCCAAGAAAATAAACTTTGCGTGCTTTGTAATAACGAGTACATTATTTGGACACAAAAGAGCATATATATTATGTTAAATTGATAAATAATTATGTTTAATATACTAAGTGCCAAAAAAAAAAGTTTTCATCTCTGAATGTTAAGTACAATATTTAGGCACGTTTCTTTAGTCTTCGTTAAGGGAATTAAATGTGAATAAGTTTATTCAACGCTTTCTACAAATGTTCTATAAAAATATACACAGATAAGCTTGATGTGCGGGCGACATAATATTCACGTATATTTATACATACATACGTACGTAGTGTGTAGACGCATGCATATGTATGTATCTAATTTTTTGAGAGAAATATATTAATAATAAAAGGGTGTATGGCAAGGCACTCGTCAATTGATGCATATATATATATATATATGTTTATATACATATGTATATCTAAAATTATATTATATATTATATTCTGCATTTTGTATTAATATTTGTTCTTAAAAGTTGTTGTGAAAGCGTAGTGCACAATCATGCTTTTTGATGTATTTCAAAAACCTTTTGATAAATTTTAAATGCAACTCCCACTCAAAATGGTTGTGTGCATAAAGTGTGACTGTGTACGTAAGCGAACTAGTTCACAGCTGACGAACCAATTTCCCAAAAGTGAACTAGTTTATTTGAATAAATATTGCTTTTATTAAGATCGATACGTTATTAGAATACAAATCATAAATGTATGTAAACAACGAAGCAAATACAGGTATGATTTGAATGATAATGAATGTAACTTAAAGTATGTGTATTATTTGAGTTTAAGCTATGCCTTGTGATAAGTTGGAATTATTAAAAAACATTGAGCATATTGTTTTGCGGCTGGTTAGTAGCTTAAAATATGAAGAAAGTGTCACACTCAAAATCCCCTTGGGTTTGCCTGGCGGCTTAAAATTTCGCAGGATTAGCTATAATAATCGCAGTAGTCGCCATCGCTTTTGTTTGGTGCTGCATCTACTGGCCGAGATACATCGTTTGCATATTGTTGGTGGCAGTTGCACCATACGGGGACTTTACTATCGCGATACAGCGCTAATTCGATCGCAACCGTATATTGTAGCAGCCCGTTTAGATGTTTGTCGTATGCTTAATACATCTTACGTACAAATAGGTGTACTATCTGCTACAAAAGGACTTATTTCAGGTGAGACTTTAAAATAATAATTTATATTTATCTCAAGTCTAACTCTCATACTTCATCGTAGGCGATATCCAACTAATTATGAGCAATGGTGATGTATTGAACTGCAATGAATATTGCGGCGCCATTGCATTGCCCACAGATTTTCAACAATTGGAACGCATTGTAACAGACGCCGACTTGGTATTAGTGGTTGAGAAGGAAAGCATTTTTGAAAGTCTTACGTCTGATAATATTTTTAGCAAATATGGTTTGCGCATTATATTAATTACTGGCAAAGGATATCCCGACTGCACAACTCGCCATATTGTACATAGGCTTGCTACCGATTTTAAAATTCCCGTTTATATATTAGCCGATGCCGATCCATTTGGTATAGAGATTATGCTTGTCTACAAGCATGGCTCGCAATCAATGAGTTTCTCATCAGCTACAATGGCTACGCCGGCTTTGCGTTGGATTGGATTGCATCCCTCAGAAATTGGCAGTGTGTCCACTAGGACGGTTCCTCTAACCCAAAATGATAATAAGAAAATTCGTAATATTCTCTGTTGGCAGCATATCAGTTTGGGCGTCAGAAAGGAGTTGTTTATTTTGCTAGAGAAGCAACTTAAAGCTGAAATTGAAAGTGTTATTGATTTCTTAAGTTGCTACTATTTACCTAATAAGATAAATCGTAATTTGTTTTTATCATAAGCATTTAAATAAATATGCTATTAGTTGCATTTGCATAAAAGCTTCTAGTGAATAATTAATATCGACATTATATTATTAAGTATGTGTGTCTTTCTACGAAATCCTCTTTAAATATAATCAGTTATTGCAATTCTTTAATACGTTCTACAAATTAGTATGTATGTGCATAAAGTTAACTATCTAAATAATTTATTTTTATATTCATTTGTTATATGCATTTATTGCATAATACATTTTATTGGAAGTAATTCTTTTATTTTATAGTAAATGAGTGTATGTGACACTAACGAATTGTATATACCTATTTACAAATCGTTGACAAAAAAAAGTATTTTTTTCTTAAATTTGATTATTTTTAATTTGTTGTTGAAATATATTTAATTTGCACTCATACTTTACTTAAATATTACTGCCAAAAATAAAAATTGCTTAAGTTTCTAATTTTTTTTATTTGTTAGGCTTAAAGGAAAACGTTTTTTTGTTCATTTGAAATGAAATATAAATTGAAAATTAAAGTCTGAAATGTGTCAAGTATATTTATGTATTTAAATAAATATATTCTGAACTAATCAAAAGATTAGAAATGAAAGCTTTTCATGTTCCCCTTAAATATAATAATGTGACAAATCTGAGCCATATAAGGGTAATTTGTCGGAATCTTGAAAAATATTCTTAAACTATTCTCAATAAATAATTGTGGTTTTCTTTTTACCCGTCTGTGGCCAAATATTTTTTACACTTCAATACCAATATGAATCGAGCTAAACAAGATTAAAAATATTTTTCACAAAAAAAATTACATACATAGGTACATACATAAATGCCAAAATATTTTACTTTTTAACCAGTTGTTTAATTTTTAGCAGGTGCTAAATTAATTTTTATATTTTGTATCGATAAAGTATCCAAAATAAACATTTGAGATTTCAGTTGAAATTGAGGTATTTGAAACATATTTTTTTCTTCTTGCCTTTTGCCCAATGCAATGCTATAAAACAGTTTTTGCTTAACCTTAGACAGCAAAATAATTATTTTAATTTAAATGTGATTGATTTTTACTAAATGTTTTTTTTCTCTTTATATTGTAGATGTGAAGTAATTCTTCAAGTGATTAGCAGCTAATTGTGAATACGATTAATTTTAAGATATAAGTGACAGCAAGTACTTTTAAAAGCAGCAACCATTGACGACTGTTGGAATCTTTGTTGGAATTTTAAATGCATGCATTAAAAAATCGAAAATAAGTTGCGGCAATATAGACGAAACCTTGGTTCCAAAAAAATATGTCTGCAGCAATGCGAACAACACTGCAACCAGTTCCTGAAGCCTTGCCAGCCGAAAATGTTTCGAATGGTACGTCTGCAACAACGGCTGCGACGCCATTAGCGACGGAATCGAATGCTGCCACAACGGTATCAATATGCGCAGCAGCCGCTAGCACAACAACTAATACAACAAATACAATCAGCACATCTGCGCACTCTGTCAAGGATCAGCAGCAGAAGCAACATGACTCAGCTAACGCCAATATTGTCTCACTGCCGCCTTCGACAACAAGCACGACAACACCAACAGTCGCCAATACGACAATGTTGCCGAATTCAAGCAACACCAATACGACAGCTAACAGCAGCAGCAACAACACAACAACTCCAACTTCTACCATACCAACTGCTGTCCTATCAAGTCACGCAGCACCAGCGTCCAATTCAAATACAAACTCAAGCACAAACTCTCATTCACACCAGCATAGCCACCAGCATCACCATCATGTGTCCAACAATATGAGCACCGATGGTGCAAGGCTTTCTAGCAATAATTCCAGCGCTGCTGCTGCACCGGCTGGTATAAATCATCATCACCACCATACCCCTGTCAGTGGTGTGGTGGTGGTGCCTTCCTCAGTTAATAAAAATGTTCTAAGCACACACTCAGCTCATGCTGCCATTAAACAGCGAACATCCTCCGCAAAGGTGAGTCATACTATATACAATATTCATAACTGTTAACTGTACTGATTTCATATCATTGTCACTTCAATTCACATATCTTTGCTTTAAACTCTTGGGTTTAATCAATGTCCAACGTTCAATGTACAATCCCAAATCTATGTATGTAGATTCCGAAAACGCAAATGATTAAACTTAACAAAGTTTTGTTTATTTCTTTCTAATTAATCAAATGTTAATGCTTAAAATTATAGAGTAACATATGTATATTGAAAACTTTGTTAAGTAATTCTCTTGCAAGTTGCAACTTAAAATTCATTGTTTTTATACACTTTGACATTTTTGTAAAAAATGGAAGAAGAGGGTATCATGAAGTTGCTCAAATGTATGTAGCAGGGAGAGGGAGGCATGGCAGACACCATAAAGTGTATATATTCTTGATCAGCTCGACGAGCTGAGTCGATATATGCCAGTCCGTCTGTCTGTCGCCGTCCGGTCGGTTGAGTGCGTGTTTCCTACAGCACCTATTAGAGCTAGCGCAACTCTCAAATTTGGTATGTAGGTGCTCCTTAACCCAGGAACTACGATTTTATTTTTTTATTTCCTCCCCCCTCCCCCGCAAATAAAAAAAAAACCGTATATAAGGCAGTACAAAAATCTTTAAAAATCTGAAATAAATGCACGTGCTGAGGCGCCATTCAAACGTCGCTGCTGACGCTACAGCCAAAACGAACTGTGACGCGTTAGCTGTTTTGTATGTATGTGTTTGTGAGTGCATGTGTGTGTTTGCTGCGTTGCCCTAGTCAAAGTGTATTTAAAAGTGGTGGCGCCCACTTTAATTTGTCCACTTGTTATTTATCAAAAATGTCAACTAAATATTTAAGTTGAGATACTGTTATACATTGTAAGTGTTTTGGATAAGGGTACACAATTTCTTATTTTTGATAACCATTGAGGTAATGATGGGTATTTACAAGTCCATCAAGCTTTAGGTTTAAAGTAAATATTCGCTAATTAGTAGTCAAATTTGTAATTGCTTATATGTATTACAAAAATGTTTCCATATGTGAATATGTAAAACGTTGTGATTATGCGCAAGTGCGCGACTATAACTGTCGAGAAAAAAAGAGCGTGAGTGACAAAGAGCGGAATCTGAATTCATAATAATTGCTGTTGCTTTTATCACTAAAGCATGGTTGCAATTTAAAAAGTATTCATAATTTTTATTGTTCTAAAAACTTAAACCAACTTTTGAACCAGTTTGAGTAAAAAGCTTTTTTAGCTTAGATCCCTCGGCGTTCGTCAGTATTTTTCTCTCGATTGCTCATCAAAGCTCACTCTCTGAGCTTGCTTTCGCTCAGCGGAAAACTTAAACTTTTTGAGTGTTTATTTTGTGTATGCGTATGATAGATACATATGTATGTATTTGATAGTAACATGTATGTTATGTATATACATGTATGTTTGCTTGTATGTGTGTATATCAGTATGAATGTGCTGCTTATATAATACATATATAAAAATGTGAGATTTACATATAAATATTATTTATAATTTGTTATCACTAAAGTTAATGTAACTGACGTACAAGCATACACGTTGGGTGTGTGTGTATGTACGTATGTAGGTATGCAACATGTATATATGCATGTACATATGTATGTATGGGGTGTGTCTCTTTCAGCTTTTGTTGTCTTTAAGATTAAACTATCGCTATTTGGCGCACGGTGCAAATAGCATTTTTTCCTGAGCTAAACGAAGCGCGGTAGAATTTATCCGATATATATATGTATGTATGCATATACATATGTAAGTGTGTACAATGCATTGTAGCTCAGTAGCAGCAAGCACAACCGATGGTCGAAAGCTTGTTTTAGTATTAAGTTCCACTTCATTCGTGTGGTCACTGTCGCGTTTGCCGTTCTCGTCACGACGTTGTCGCTTGTTATTGTTCCAACGGTACTGTTGTTATCGAAAAATATGAAATAAAAATAAAAAATCGTAGAAGCTCCATTGATATTTTAATTAGCTGTGCCTTTGCAAAATATGCGAAGATCAATCGAGAATTGATTTATTAGCTCCAATAGTCATAGTACGCAGCTGTAATTTTTGCTTTCTACGCTAATCGGCTGCTAAGAATCCTCGACAATGTTTTTGTTTCCTTGCATGATGCTCGATTCGAATTCAGGACTTTTAATAAAGTTTGGGAAACAACTTTTGAACACGCAGCAAAATAGAGAGAATACGAAAGCCTTTAATCATGATGAATTTATGTCAGTATGTACATACATACATATGTTGTAATGTATTAGTGTGTAATTCAATCACAAATATGTACATCCGTATGTGCATAACTATCTATTAAAAAATATTTGTTTTGGCTTGATTGCCATTGTACACACAAAAATACATACATACATCTGCTCATACAAACATTGTACTCATATTTATAGCACAAGCTTGGCTGCTCAGATTCCAACTAAGCCAAACAAATTGCGAATCATAAGTTAATTTAATTATAAATTGAATACCCACACTATTCGTATATATATGTGTGTGGACATCTAAAAAAACAAGCATGTATTCATTAGATGTATAGTATGCTGCAACAATTGTAAAACTAAGAGAAACAATAAAACTATGGAAAAAGGGGAAAAAATCAACAAATTCCAACACTTAATCGATGGGACAGAGAACAATATTCAAACATACGAAATGTATATTATGTGTGAATGTATATATGTATATATGTATGTACGCACAATATATGTATACATATGAGTAAGTAAGTGAGCTTGTGTGCGCTACTGAGGCAATCAAGTAGAGCTTTAATGCAAACAAGGGAACCAGAAGAATAGCAACAATGAAAAAAAACCAAAAGTGTTGAGGCAAACAAGTGAAACATGGAGAGAAAAGATAACAGAATGTAGGAGCTTTTTTATTTTTAAATCATATGTGTGGCTTCATCGTCTCTGCCATCATTATCGTTGTTGTTGTCGTTGTCGTCGTCGTCGTCGTCGGTGTGGCGCTCTCTCGGTATCGCTCTTGTCTCTTTCTTTTTGCGCAGAATGTAGTATACGTGCGCGGGTGCGACTAACGGCTGTAGATTTCAAAACACATGTACATACATATTTACACTAAACTTTAAAATCTACAATAGATCAATGTATGAGTGTATGTAAATGCTTACATCAATGATTTAAAGTGCGATACTCGTTGAACAATAATACATGTGGTTATTTCGTACATACATTACACTTGCACTAAAGTCAAATTGGGACTTGCAATGACAAATACAGCGGCATCAATATTACAAATATTTAAAGCATGGAATGCTTAGTCTTGTGCTTATAAAAGCGGCAACGTAATTTACATGATTTACTTGTTGTTTGTGTATACATGCATATTATGCATGCATTGTGTTTGTGTGTGTGTTAATTTCCATTTGTTGTGCTTTTAATACTCTAATAGAATTAAACAAGCTCTGGTTGCAATAAAAAGCAACAAAGATAAATCAGCTGGTTGACTGTGATTGTATTAAAGATTTTTATACACACAGACGGGCAGACTTTACATACATTTGTACTATGGATGAAAAATCCATGCATTAACGTATCTTAACTGCTCTTGATTGGTTAAAACGCGGTAACATGGGTCAAACAACGAGTCATCGGCAAACCCATTCTAGCAGCTTTTCAAATAATAATCACAATAATAACAATAAAAATGAGGTCGCTACTACAAATTTTGCGAATCGACGTGCGTCTGCGCGCAAATCTACTACATCGAAACATTACTCAACACTACTAAACCAGCAGCAGCATCAAGAACCAACGAAATTAAAAAAAGATGAGCTCTCTATATTACGTGACTCCTTTCTGCGTAATGGCAGCATTATGCGTAAAAATATGGTCGATCCACAACGACGACCGATTACCATGAATGAGCTGAAGTCGCAAGAAAAGACAAACGTACTCTTGTCAGCAGAGGACTCCAATTCTGTGGCTGGCGGTGAATCCGGCAGCACTAGTAATTTAATGAGCTTTCAGTTGCCTATTGATCGTACAACCAAAAGCGAAGATGTAGCTGTGGAATCGACCGTTGAGAACAAGAATGAATTTTATATTGTGGGTGATGGCTATCATAAAACGGATTATTGTCATTATCGTAGTCCCAATGGAAATTACCATAAGCTTCCCACGGATTCATTTCACAAAATGTCCGAAGGCTGTTTTGTACGTCTGCCGGATGGGTCGTTTCAGCGTCTCGAGTTACCTTCTAAAGCACAGCAATTGTCACGTCGTTCCTCGAAAGTTGATGAGATTGGTGGCACGGATAGTAGCGACCATGCAACTGGTGCGAATAATATGAAACGACAGCTAATGAAGTTTTTGAAAAGATCCAAAAGCCATACACCTGCCACTCTTGCCAAACTGCAAAAAGAGAAAGAGGAGGCACGCCTCGAAAGAAAACAACGTTTATCAAATGTGATGCATCATAAAACGCCAGACCTCAAAACGTCACAAACAACGGGTGGCAAGCCAAGCACGCATAGCAACAAAATCGTTGTTACTATGATAGAAAATGGTGGCTTACCGATTGTAGCCACCAGCAAAGCCGAGCGGCCCAGGCATAAGGATATAAGTGCCACCATCAATTCTGAGAAGGCGCGTACTTCAAGGGTAAGGGTTTATCAACAATCAATATCAAATATTAATTCTATTAACTATATTTTGGGGATGCATTAATTCTAACAAGGAGACACCACGACGTTGGGGTTTACCGATTTGGCTGAAATTTGGATATGTGATAGGTCAATTTAGTATGCATGTATAATATTATGACGCGACGGCCAAGGATTCGTCCTTAAAACGTCCTTAAAGTTTTGCACTAAGAGTTAGATAATCATAAAGATTAAAAAATATATACTTATAAAAAAAGAAAATATTAAATTGTAAATAAATTAAAAAAAAAAAAAAATTGCTTTAAGATCCTGCTACTCTACCCACTGGTCAACTTTGACAGTTGAAATTTGTACGTCGTGGTGATTAGTTAAATAATGTAAAACTTTAAGGACGTTTTAAGGACGAATCCGTGGCCGTCCCGTCATAATATCTTACATTCCCACTAAATAAGCCTAGGGCTATAACATATCCAAATTTCAGCCAAATCGGTGAGTCCAAGTTGTTTATTTGAGACTTTCATGGATTTATACAAATTATTTTTTTTTTTTTTTAAGAAATCCTACGTTTATTGTCATCAATCGCAAGAGATTGCCAATGTACTAAATACATCTCATGAACGCGTTGGAAACATTTTAGACGAATTTTTATACTTCGATATTTTTATTAAAAAAGTGGAAAGTGTGGAAATGTTTGAAACAGGGAGGAGCCATGGCACAAAACATATTTTTATTTATTTATAATATATATATATATATATATATATATTATGTTGTTTGGTAATGACATACCGGTTTTCTTATTGATTTTTGACGATTATCTTAACATAGTTACCATTGTCCGATTTAAGTGCAATATATACCGTTTTCTTCGTTAATTTACTACCAATTTGATGGTAACATTTATATGCCTTTCCTGAATAAGACCTTAATCCTATGGGCAAAAAACTCAGCGAGTCGATTTTCACAAGCCTCTTTTGAATTCAATTTCTGGCCATCAAAAAAATTTTGAAAAAAAAAAAATGCAATAGCTTGGGGCGATGTCCAGACTATGGGGTGGATGCATTAAAACTTTTTAACCAAGCCCCCGTAGCTTGTGACGAGTCACCAAAGATGTATGGGGCCTTTTGTTGTTATGATTGAACACAATGCCCTTACGTTTCACCATGGCTGGCCGCTTCTGTTCCAGTGCGATCTTTAATCGCTCCAGTTGTTGACAGTAGAAGTCAGTATTAATGATTTGGCCATAGGGCAGCACTTCATAATGGATAATTCCTCTGATATCCCACCATACACTCAGCAAAAGCTTCCTAGCCGTCAATCCTGGCTTTGCCACCGACTGAGGCGACTCACCATGCTTCGACCAGGATCTTTTTCGCTTGATGTTATCATATGTAACCCATTTTTCATCGCCAGTGACCAACCGATCCAGAAATGGGTCGAGATCATTACGGCGCAGCAGAGAATCGCAGATTGAGACATGGTCCAAAAGATTTTTTTGCGATAACTCATGAGGCACCCAAACATCGAGCTTTTTTATCAATTTTTTCGACTTTAAATGGCTATGAACGGTTTCCGTGCATAGTTGGAGCTCCTCTGTGATCTCTTTAATAGTCTCTAATAGTCACATGACCATATCGATCCACTATTTCTATGATTTTATCCATCTCTGGTCGTCCGGCGGGCTTTGGTGTTTCGGTGACAAAATTATTACTTCGGAGTGGCATAAACCTCTGTTTAGCGGCTTGAATTGATAGTTTGTTATCCCCTAAGACAGAAACAATCTGTTGGCGAGACTCCCCAACAGTTTTTCCTTGCGCAAAATAAAATTTAAAAATTGCTCAAATTTTATCTTTTGAGAACTCAATTTCGATCGATTATAGTTCTTAAATTAGACAACCGATGTTAACAAACTATTTAAAAGGTGTTGCCAAGACCTATAAAACGGTATATAGCTTTGGTAGATACGATTCTGTTTGACCTCACAATCGGAGCGTGAAATTTGTGTGCAAAAACCGGTATGTCATTACCAAACAACCTAATATTTAAAAAATGGTCAGCCAAGACCAAAAATAGTTTTTATACAGCCATGCCCGTCAAGTCTGTAAGTTTAAGCGAATGATTCTTAACTAGATATAGTAATTTAGTGAGCTAAAACAACAAAACCCAATCGCTTTTATTTTATTTCTTTTATTTCCTCCCCCTTCTCCCGCAAATCGTAAAACACTGATTAGACCCACAATATCAAGCAATTTAAAAAGCTGAAATAAACAACAGATCCGCTTTCAACCGATTTCGAATTTCAGAGAGATCGGAATTACGAATTATTTGCATTTAAATTTTCAATATAGACAACAGGGTGCGTTTGCGTTCGTGTGAGGCGCTAAACACTTTTCTAGAAGGCTTTCCAAAAATTATATTACTTTTCAACCTTATCCTGTTAATTACAACTAAAAAGCAATTTGAACCAAATCCACTCAGGGGTTCTCAATTTGTATTTTTGTAATGCACAAACATAAGTACTATAAGAGACCACGAAATTGGTTGTCTGTATGAAAAGTTGCAATACTGTAAGCTTTGTAAGCTACTCGTCGATGATATTTTCTGATCTGCTCTATAGCTGGTTGGAAGTAATTTGAAGAATGACTACAACATCAATACAATTTTGTTTCTTAGAAGGGTCTATTGTGATCGATTTTCGATGAATCGTTTATTTCAACATTATCCGAAAAAATGTGGATAAGGCTTGGGCTTAGACTACAATTATTATCTTCGTAATATAAGTTATTCACCAACTTAATAATTTTCATTAAAGAATGATGTTGACTTAAGGGGATCATTTTGCTGGCAGTACATAATGGAGAAGGTTTTGAATGACAAAGGCAATTGTCGTTTAGTTATTGAATGTTAACTTTTCGCCAGTGCTTCGGAGTTAATCATTTGTATCAAGTTTAAGCCTTTTAATTTAATTCCACTGACAGCACTTTCACGATAAAATTCTGAGGTGCTTCAGGACAACGAACTGCAGGTTATGCGAAATTTTTTGCTTTGTTTTTTTTTTTTTTTTATCGAAATAGATGATTTTTGTGCAATGTTGTGAATATTACTGGTGGAATATTACAATGATATTCTCGAGAGTTATAATATTTAAATGTAAAATCTGGCTTTGTGTCATACGATACTTTCGCAGGAATGCATCGAAAGGTTGGAATGCACCGAAAGTTATTTTTACGAAATAGCCGAAATAACTTATCAAACAAAATGATTAAAAAAATGCGTCGATAAATCGTTTTTTATCGAGGTATTTTCTCAAAAAACATCAATTTTGTGTTCCATTGAATGTGCATGTTTATATGTCACTATAGTGTAAATCTCACAATATAATAAACCGTCTTTAATATACACAAGATTTTTTTGAAGCTTATCTGTCATAAATATATTTTCATATTTGTTTTTGTTTTATTCACTTACTAACTTTTTTTTTGTGTGTTTCATATAATGTAGTATTGTCCCAATAGCACCAACATTTTTATTGTGTATTAATTTTAGTAACGGCTGCTGTTTGTATTTGTTATATAAAAACGTCATCGGTTACGGGCATTGTGAAAATCATGTTTAGTCAATAATTTTCTTTTTTTTATATCAGCTATATTCTTTTGATTATTATTTTTATTTAATTTCAGATTAACTGTGCTCATGAAAATTTAGAACTAACACTATGTCAAACAGTGCTAATATGCAAAAATAATTCTTTTTTTAATAACAGGAAAATTTATTTTGCTCTCATCTTATATTTATGTTGGTGATATATTTTGTTTCGGTTTTGATTTTAGAAAGTATTATTTAATTGATAAAACATGGAGTTAAAGTTATTTGATTGAACGAGAAAAGCAGTATCTTGCGGAAAATCCCAGGCGTTTCTATTACTTCTATTAGTTTAAATTTAATTTATTTTTTATACACAAAGCCTAAAACCTAAGATTAAAGACAAATACATTTCAAATAGTGCATGAACAGACAAGTCTCATTCAGATGAGTCGATATAGGAGAGCCAACATACCTAAATTATTGGTGGCTTTAGTTCTGATACTCTCCGAGTTCTTATTACTTATATATACAGAAGGGCAGGGCTACATTGAATTAGCTTGTCTTTCTGATCAACAATATATGTACTTTATGGGGCTGCCACCCCTCCTTTTGTCTGTTACATATATGTGCATAACTACCATTTGTTTCAAAAAGTCAAAGTGAACAAAAAATCTAAAAAGCATCTGATTTTATGTTTACTTTGACTATTAAAATAAATTAATATTATTGAGGACGTTAAAAAGTTAATTCTCCTTCTATTAGAACTTACTTTTCAGACCTAATTTGCACCCTTGCAAAAAAGATGCAAAAAACAAGATTTAGTAATTTTTTCTGTAATGTTATACAGTGCACGACAGCTGACAACACACTCAATGCTTTTTTTTTTTTGTCAATTAATGCTTGTTAAATTATTGATAATAGATGTATATTATTTTGATTAATAACATTTAAAAATAATATCCTAAAAAATGCAGGTTTTTTCCAGATAGCCGATTAGCCACCTATGGTAAAAAATAAATAAGAAATAAAGAAAAATCGGAAAAATGATTTTAAATAAACATATTTATTTAAAATTAATAATGTTTTGACCTCAAAATTTCTCTACGGGCTTTTTCATTTTCATTACCCAAGCTGGCCATTCTAACAAATAAATTATTTCGGGGTGTATATTAGTTTTGACTGTATTTATTACGATTAAAAAACATTCAAGAAAAAAAACAAAAAATAAAAATATCTCCTAACCAGACTTTTTTAATATATTTAAAACTAGATTTAAAAGTATTAAAAAATTAAGTTTTTGTTTTTCTTTAAATTTGAGCTTATAGATTGGGAGTGTTAAACAGACCCATTAGTTGCAAGGATTGGGGAAACCCAAATCAGGTATGGGTTAATGTTAATTATTAATAGTTTAAATAAGTCGCTTAGTAATAAAATCAGTGGCGTCTGTGTTGATAACAGAAAAAAGTTTGTTGTGATCACAGACTACTCAAAGGGGCTCATGCAGTTAATAAATAGTTGTGCAAACGTTAAGTGATAAAGGATCAAAGTTTCGAGTGTACCTAGCAGGAATTGATAAATTAAGTTGACTCGACAAATTGAGGAGTCAATTTCCCCTTTAACTAATTTAATCATAAACATGGCGCCAAACATTATAAAGGTCAAAAATGAAGAAAATCATACTTAATAATGCGTATTGCCACCATTTTTATGCACTTTGACATTTTTGTAAAAAATTAAGTATTATGAAGTTGTGCAAATGTATTTAACAGGGAGGAGGCGTGGCAGATCCCATAAAGTATATATATTCTTGATCAGCAAAGAAAAATTGATTCCCCCCTCCCCCGCAAATCGAAAAAAACGATATAAGGCAGTAAAAAATCTAAACTAAATCACAAAATTGCCTAATCAAGCGTTCGAGCGATTGTATCGGATAAATAACTTAGCAATTATTTACATTTAAATTTTCAATGTAGACAGCGGGATGGACGTGCTGACGCGCCATACAAACGTCGCTGCCGACGCAGCGACAAGCTGTGGCGCGTCCGCTGTTTTGTGTGTATGTGTGTACCCTAGTCATGGTGTATCTAAAAGTTGGTGGCGCCTAACTTTAATTTGTCCACTTGTCATAAATAACTTCGGTCAAACTGTTAGGCATTTAAACAAACTAATTTTCACATATTTAATTTAAAATTTACGTTCTTCAAGGAATATTTTTGTCTTTTTATACACTTTGACATTTTTGTAAACAATGGAAAAATGGTATTATTGTTGTGTATTCTTGTTGATAAATCTTCTCATCCTCTCAATTCGGAATGAGACAAAGCATATGCGTGACATTCCGCGGTTTCCAAAGGCACACAGAAATTGCAAGCAAAACAGGCATTGGGCTCATGGCGTAAATCTCGCCAATACATCATCCTGCCATCAGGACCATCAAAATTGAGCTTTTTTTGATACTAAAAAAACGTTTACCCATTAGGAGGTCCAATATATATACTTTCCGTCAAATATTAGACGAGTCCTTTTATGCCTGGGCAAAAGCATACGCTTCAGCACCGTTTTTTAATATTTAATGTTGTCATTTGCTGTTAGCTTTTGTTGAATACGACTGTGAGACGTGTTTAAAGATAAACTTTAATACCTCGCAAACTTGTCTCTGTGTTAACAGCTAAATATTTAATTTAACGTATTGACCGTTTTTAATAGTTTTTTTCTGAATTTTTGAAGTAGTTGCATATTCGCAAGAGCATTAACACAATATTTGGATCTTTACAAATACTTATCTATACTTCGCTACACTGAAAGCTAATTAGTGCTTGTACCTACCAATATTTATTTCCTTGAGTTAACTTGCTGAATTCAAATGTGAATGTCCAAATGGTCAGGATTTTGGTTGTTTAATGTAAGAGCTTTAAGAAAAGCTTTGCTGACCTGTATTACTATTATTATTATTTTGGTTATCTCTGATTATCTTTTGTTATATGAGACATTAAAGTCTTAATTTGTGTTTCTGCCGCCGCCGCAAACACAATCGGCGTTAGTCTTGAGGTTTTTAAGATTGCAACAGATACCTATTTTCAAACACTAAAATCATTGACTGATTTTTATTATTTTTCATTCTACCTAAAACAAATAGCTAACAGCAAACGATTACAACAGCAACAATATTTTTTTTTTTTGAAATCTAAAACAGTATTTAGTGTTTGATTTGTTATGTTATTTTTGAGCATTATGAATAAGTTAAATTTAAAAATTTTAATTATATTATTTAGACTTAATTGAAGGAAAATTCAGAATGCCTAAAACTAGTGATTTGCATCAATATGAAAGCAGGCCAATACTTTTCGATAACTGTTGATCTTATAGATAAATATTAGCCTGCCTCCATATTGAATTGGAAAATTTCCGATTTTTCCGTGAAATTCTTTTTATTGAGAGAAAAATGGAGTTTTTCCGGTTTTCCTGTCGACGATTTTAAAATCTGAATACGCATATATATTTTTCATACATTTTCAGAGAAAACTTCTGATTATTATCGCATGCCGTTCGCTAAAGTAATTGTGATTGAGAGAAAAATTTAATTTTCCCGGCGGCATTTTCCGAATGTGGCGTGCAGTTGAGGCCAAGTTTATATTTGGCATAGAGTTGAGTTAAAGTAAACATAAGCAACAGCAAGTAGTTAAGACCCGGGTCTTACTCTAATGAGTTTTGAAAGAAGGCATGGCAGACTCTATATATTTTTGATCAGACTGACGAGCTGAGTCGATTCAGTCTGCCTGTCTCGTCCGTCTGTATGCGTGCGTGTTTCCCAGCAACTATAAGAGCAAGAGCAACCAAATTTGGTATGTAGGTGCTCCTATATCCAGGACACTACGATTTTATTTTATTTTGTTAGCAAGAAAATTGTATGTAATATATAAAAGAAGGAAACAAGTATAAGCTATACTGCTGTAAAAAAAAAATCTTTAAAATTATCAGTATAAATCACAAATTGCCTAGTCATGTTTTCGCCCGATTGTGAAAATTTCATCGGATAAATAACTTAGGAATAATTTACATTTCAATTTTCAATATAGACAGCTGGGGTGCACGTGCTGACGCGGCATACAAACGTCGCTGCCGTACGCAGCGGTGGCGGTCGCTGCTGACGCTACAGCGAAACGACTGGTGAGCGTTAGCTGTTTTGTGTGTATGTGTTTGTGAGTGCGTGTGTTTGCTTCGATGCTTTAGTCAAAGTGTATTTAAAAGTTGTTGGCGCCCAACTTTAATTTGTCCACTTGTTCTTTATAGTTTTTGAGTAAAAAGGATTTTTAGGTTTTTATCTCTTGTAGTTTGTGAATTTAATTTTTATTGAGAGAAAATGGAGTTTTCTCGGATTTCCTAATGGAAACTCAAGGAATTATATTTTTTTTTTTATAAAATTTTCTTGAATTTTCTTGTGGGTTCGACTGCCACTCGACACTCAGGACAACTTTATATATACTTATGTATATAGAAAATACGACGTGTTTTAAACATTTTGCTTCAAATTCGAAAAGTTTAATTTGCGTTCTTACGAAATTATTTATATTTAAAATGCTTGCTAAAATGAAATAACATAATCCATTTTATGATTGAAGCGTACAATGAAGTTAATATTCATTTGATATTTACGAAAGTAGCCTAGCACTTCTTGTCAATTATTTCTCTATAATATTTTGATCGAGTCCTAATCACTGTATGTACGCTTAAAATGGAGAGAATATTTATTTAAATTTTTATTTTTTTTTTTCGTTCAAAAGTCGTGCTTAGTGTTTACAAATGTTGTTAAAAAAAAAACTTGTTTGAACATTTTTCCCGTTTCTGCTCAGTGTTTCGTGTGATATGTATGTATCTATGTATTTATATGCACCAATTTTTGTGTGAGTTTACGCTCAGGTGATATAAGTTTTTACACACCCAGACAGACACATGTACCCTTGCATGCAAACCGATCTTTGTATAAATGAGGTTCACATATGAATATGAACATACATACATACACAGAAAGCACGTAAAATGAGCGGTTTAAACTGCTCTTTGTCAAGAATATACAAAAACGTTTTATGTGTGTTTGTGTGCATTATATGTGTGTGTAGAGATAACATTAATATTAGTGAGAGCAGCAGAACCTCACTAAAATGCGATATTCAGCGTACGCTTGTATTGTGTTTGTGAATTGAGGCCGACTTCTCAGTCTCTCGTATATATGAGTGAGAGAATGGTGTTGTTGTTCTTGCTGCTGCTGCTGCTACTTTAACGATACTGGGAGTACTCGTACTCCAGTTGCTGCTGTTGCTGTGGCTAAAGTGACTGTTAGCTGTTGTGCTGTTGCCGTTTGCTGTCACTGCCTGTTGACTGTAGTTGACTATTGGCTGACGGAATTAACGTCATTATTACAAACTGTGATTATTTAAGGCGGTGCAAAACAAAAAAATGTCAAAGTGTATAAAAAGTTAAATTAGTGAACACTTATAACCTATATAAAAACCTATAACAAATATATGTGTGGGTACATATGTAAATACATAAAAAAAGCTACATGACATATACATACATATGTATATACCCATTGTATGTACGCAGGCGCCATTGCAAGTGATAGTCACTGGTAACCGTCACCGCGTGTGACTGATAAGATAGGCGATAAAAAAATTTAAAAATCAAGAGATTTAAAAGTTATTCTAAAACTGGTGCTGTGTAAACCCAAAGAAAATAAACCCTACGAGCCAAGTGGCTTTAATTTTATCAACGAAAAGTCAAGTTAATTGTCTAAAAGTACTTCAGTACATATGTATGTATATAAATAATACCCACATATGTATATGGATGTACACAAATGCATATACATCCATATAAGAATTTATATGAGCTTAGAGTTGTGTTAGTGTGTCTCATTGTGTGTGTGTGTGTCTACGTCAAAGCTTTTCGCTCACTGACTTGCTGAACTAACATGAACAAAAGTAATCATATGTAATCACATACATACATATCTGTAAATATATATATATATACAATTGTTACAAGTGGAGCTAAATAATTATTTAAACTGTAATTCAATTAAATGTATGTATATATGTACATATGTATATATGTGTTTTTCCATTTTAAAATGAAAAGATTTAAATCTTCAACTCGAGAGCGCAACGAAACGTGACGCAAACACAGAACATGAAACAACATCTCAGCTGAGCTTGTGCAACCTTAATCGTGAGAGTAAGCCATCCGCCAAAAAAGAGATACTAACAGCATGCATACATATAAATTAACACACAAGCGCTCGTAATAACGTATTTCTACAAACGAATACGAAACCAGCAAACGACTACATATGGCAGTTAGTACTGCACAGGTGTATGTGAGCGTAAAACTGTGTGGCTGTGTGTGTGTGTGATTATATGTATGTATGTATGTAATATGTAGGTGGGTTACTCTCTTTTAGTTGTTGTGAGACTCTTGTGCTATCGTTCGCTCTCTGTGTGACTCGTACACGCTGCGTAGAAGTGTGTTTCTTTCAGTGTCACCAAAATCAGATTAGCTGTGGCCTATGGGTTGGCTTTCGTCATAAATATTAAGTTTGCTTTCGCGTATGTACATACATACATATGCATGCTTGTATGTGTATTTAATTCGTTTTCGAGGTTTTAATGCGCAGCAAAAGCGACTTGTTGAATTAAATATAAGAGTGTTCTCAATGGCAATATAACAACAAGTTTCTGCTCCATTCTATTTTTTTGTCGTCAGATTTTAAAATGCTTTCTATTAAAATTAAACGCACATGCACACACACAGCCTGTGCATACACACATACTTGTGCAAAAGCATTTAATAAAGAATGTGTTAATCAAAATTCATTCAATAGTTAATGTAAAGTGAAAATCAAAGAGAAGCAACAATTTTAAACAAAATTTTTTTTTGTTACATATATATGTATGTTCATATACCTACATACATTTGATTTGTGCGTTTGCGTGCTTGTGTTTTCTTACCGAACGAATAAAAACGGGTCATAACCAATGCATAGTATAGATTATGTAAATATGTATGTACATGTATGTGTATGGATTTGCAATAAAAGCAATATTAAATTAGTAACTGAGAGCAGCCAGAACGCACAGTGTCAGGAATGAAATTTCTCTTCCATACAGCAGGAAAATTAAATTTTGTACATACGTATATTGTATTAGTGTACGTATATATATATATATATATATATACTAAAGTGACGGTATGGAAACCTCTACGACGACAACGACTTCCGATATAAATAGAGCAGATGCCTCACGTAAAAGCTTACGCCCCTATGCGGCTCGAAAAGGTTTGGCACCTGCGCCGCCAAAACTAAGCCTGCCCAACAACAACAGCAATAAGAATATCATCAGTGATAACGATAGCTTGCCCAATACGCAAAAAACAGAGATCTCCAGTCCCGCAATTCAGAGGGAAATTGATCTCAGCGACTATGACGAGTTGGTTGAGCTGCGTCGGCCGGACGCTGTGACTTCAGCGCCTCCGCCACGTGTCGCCGTCTCTGCCATGCCAAAGCTACAGCTAGAGCCAAAGCTATACCGACATAAGCCGGTTCTGCCGCGCGTACAAATGACCACTGAAGATGACGTAGGCGTTGCATTTGCATTGGGCTCCATTGAGAAGCATATACATAACGTGGAGGAGAGCTTTAGACAACAGCAGCTCAACGAGCAGCAGCAACAACAGCAAAGCCAATCTTCCATGGATGTAATGAAAATGGATGTGATGCGCAAGCAAAGCAAGCGTTATGGTGAAACAGAAAATCTTTTACGTTCCGGCATAAGCGACATGTCATCGGAAAACGATTTTCAATATCTGGGTGGGCGTCGGGCTGAATTGGAAGACAGCAATGACATGATTTTAAATGAGTTTCAACGCGGCAGTGATGGACGTAACTCAATTGGCGCCTACTCTAAAAATTCCGCCCCAAGTAGCAATAGTGCACAGAAAACCAAGTTGGCGCGCACCGCGTCCGACACAAAGAACACGGACACTGTGCTGGCCATGCGTGCCACGCTTAAAAGCAAACAGCATCATCAGGAGATCAAGCAGCAACCAACTTGGCGTCCAAAGTCAACGTCAACGACTAATGCTGGTGTTGCACCCACTCCAGTGACACGCATCACAGCAAGTCGTGGCAATAGCAGCAATAGCGTGGTGGATGGTGGCTCCTCCTCCAAGCTGACTGCTACCACGATTTCAGCAGCAAAACGACGTGAGGAAAACTTGCGTCAATTTGAGGCATTGCTATCGCAAAAGACGCAACGACATCCAACGGCTGCCGCAGCGGCAAGTGGAAACAGCAACGCCGTCGCTGTCACAAGCAGCCACAGCGCTGCCGCTGTTGTCAAGCGGCGACCGGAACGCCCCATTGTAGCACCCATACCACCCTACAACTCTGGCCGCTCTACCGAGTCAACGCGCCTGCAGGTTGAGGCGCGCTCGTCTGCCTCGGGTGCGGCACATCAGCGTGCTGCAGCCAATGCAGCCGTGTCGCGTACCAATGCCTACAGCAATAGTGTTGCTCAGGTAATCCTCAGATCCAAAACATTGGCCCTTTCATAGACCATACTTTTACTCATATCGTTTTCATATGATTATTATCGTGGGAGGTCTTTACTAATATGATATGAAATAAAAAACTCTTTTGGTAATATTAAAGGGAATTTCATTTCGATCTTTTCACAGGGCTCACCAAATTTGCAAATGCGTGGGAGTGCTCCCATGCGATGGCGGGCAACTGAGGAGCATATAGGCAAGTATAAGCTGATCAAGACCATTGGTAAGGGAAATTTTGCCAAAGTAAAGCTGGCTAAGCATCTGCCCACTGGCAAGGAGGTGGCTATTAAGATTATTGACAAAACACAGCTGAATCCTGGGTCACTACAAAAGCTCTTTAGAGAAGTATGTTTCAAACTATACTTAGCTCCAGTAACAAATATATAATTTACAATACATATTCTTTTTAACATAATCAGGTTAGAATTATGAAAATGCTGGATCACCCGAATATAGTGAAGCTCTTTCAAGTGATCGAGACGGAGAAGACGCTGTATCTCATTATGGAATATGCATCAGGTGGTGAAGTTTTTGATTATCTGGTGCTCCATGGTCGCATGAAGGAGAAGGAGGCGCGTGTTAAATTTCGTCAAATTGTTTCGGCTGTGCAATATTGTCATCAAAAGAGAATTATTCACAGGTGACTTGAGTTTTCCTAAGTTTAATACAACTAATATTTATATATATTATTATGTTAAAAGGGACTTAAAAGCTGAAAACTTATTATTAGACAGCGAGTTAAATATTAAGATAGCTGATTTTGGGTTTTCAAACGAGTTTACGCCTGGCTCTAAGCTGGACACATTTTGCGGCAGCCCACCGTATGCTGCACCTGAGCTATTCCAGGGGAAGAAATATGATGGACCGGAAGTGGACGTTTGGTCGCTCGGCGTTATACTATATACGCTAGTGAGCGGTTCCCTGCCTTTTGATGGTTCCACATTGCGTGAACTGCGCGAACGTGTACTCAGAGGCAAATATAGGTATATAAACAATATAATAATATAATTATAGATATTATATATGTATATATATATATATACAGAATTCCATTCTATATGTCAACTGATTGTGAAAATTTGCTGCGCAAGTTTCTAGTACTAAATCCCGCTAAGCGCGCTAGTCTTGAAACAATTATGAGCGATAAATGGATGAATATGGGGTTTGAGGAAGACGAGCTTAAGCCATATATTGAACCAAAACAAGATTTAGCTGATCCCAAGCGGATAGGTAAGACGGGTACTGTATACAAAATTCATTACTAATATTATTAACGAATTGTGTGTTCCGAGTTTTTGCCTGACTTTTTATATACTCTTTATATATAGTTATATTTGCGATTGTTATAAAAATTTTATTTTTACGTATTAATCGTGTAGTGCAATTTTCATTTCCAATTACACCAATGCTTTTATAAGAGATTTATTTTTAGTCTCAATTGAATGTACTTTTAAATTTATATTTCTAAAAGCCTGTAATTTTCCATGTCATAAGCAGCGAGGGTACAAACCGGAGCTCAAATCAAAAATGCAGCCTCAATTCGGCGCAGTGCTTTCAACTTGATGCTAATGATAATATTTCTGATCGGCGAATGGAAGGTGCCACCTCACCAAAATGTAATGCAATCTCCATTTCCAATGGGATAAACGCTATTTTGGGATTGGCGGCAGAAGAACTTTTCATTAATATATTACTCTTTGTTTTCTTTTTTCGCCTTGTGTCTTTTCTTTTCCTCATTTGCAAAATTGAACAAAAAAAAAATACGACTAAACAAATACAGACCGACGGGAAAGAGCTTTAGTATCACTGTGAACGACATCGTAAAAAAATTGCATATCAAGCTGAAATTAAATTTATTTGATTTTACTATATACATACATATACGTTGACGATTGTAAAATGAATATATTTTTAAAAAATCTTAAATATTTTTTCAAAAACTAAATCATTTTATTTACCTTGTTTAAAAATAAAATAATACACTTTGTTCTTATAGTAAAAAACAACATGAAAATTCCAATTAGTTTAAAAAAGGATATAATTTAAAGAAAAATGCACAATGCTTAATATCTATATTTATAAAAAGTATGTATCAAACTTTTTGCTCAAATTTCAAATGTCTATGTGGGATACTTATGAAATTATATATGAAATCAATCTGTGATATAATATAATATAATTTCGTAAGTATCCAAATACACATTGGAATTTGGTGCAAAATGTTTGTACTTTATAAGAAAATATTAAACATTGTATTATATTTTTTAATTCTTTATTAAATTTTGTTAAAATTAGAATATTAACTTATTTACTCCGAAACTAATTATGTGAGAAATCTAATATTTTTGATGAATAACAAAAGCAAAAGATCAGTAATTTACAGAAACGGGATATTATTGATTTAATAAAAGAAAAAGACCATCAAGCAAAAGACCATGCAAAAATACTTATTTGGATAAGGTATACAAAGGTGTTAAAAAGTAATTGGACAAAAGTAAAGTTAAATGTACTCACCATTTGAACTGGAAATGTCTTCAAAATCCCTTTCTAATGGTACCATTGATACCAATATGTCAATATAGTAAAGTAAGTCCAAATGGTAAGTACATTTAACTTTACTTTTGTTCAATTACTTTTGGACACTATTGTATACAAAAAAAAATCTTTATATGTGTGTATTATACGTAGTACATATATATTTAAACATTTAAACATGCACGCACGTGATAGGTGTGTCTCCGGTTTGCGTCCTGAGTCAATGCCAAATAAATATTTCTCAAATCGTTTGATTTTTTTTACAAGGAAATTATTTTTGTTTTTGCATGTTATTGCTGTAAGCTTAACAACATTTTTAACTATGATACGATATAAAGGCTTTTAAGCACACAATTCTTGTAGCTCCAATAACAAGGAAGCCAATAAAATTATTGTAATGAATTTGAATAAATTTATTGTATGCTGCTATACATACGCGTGTGTATAGTACATATGTATGTTGTTAATTAATTGCTAAATCGAACACCTTGCACATTAATCGAAATTTTATTTCGAAATTATACAGAGGCACTAGTCGCCATGGGATATAATCGACAAGAGATTGAGGTGTCGCTAACACAGGTGCGATACGATGATGTCTTTGCCACATATTTGTTACTCGGCCGGAAGAGCTCTGACGTAAGTTATATTATTCATACCATTATAAGCATTAAACTAACTAAGCATGCTTTTTTATTTTTAGCCTGAGAGCGATGGATCACGCTCGGGCTCCTCGCTTTCATTGCGTAACATATCTGGCAACGAAGCTGGAGCAAATCCTGGCAGTACGGCCGTACAGAGCCCCACTCACCGTGGCGTGCATAGAAGTATATCGGCGTCGAGTACTAAGCCTAGTCGTCGAGCCTCGTCTGGTGCGGAAACGTTACGTAAGTCCCGTTGTGGGGCGCGCTGACATTGCAAAATCGGTTGTATTGATTTTTTTATTTGTTAATAACAACAAAATAGGTACAGGACCCACAAATGTAGCCAATCCTACCGCTGCGGCAGCGGCGACCGGTATTGGTGCCGGTAATCCAAGCAATAATTATAATGCTGTTGTCACAGCTGCCGACCGTTCATCAGTGTAAGAAATGCGCAAAAAGCCTAAACTAAAGAAAGCTTCAATAATTGTAAATTTGTAAACTCCTTAGTGGCAGTAACTTCAAGCGCCAAAATACCATCGACGCGGCCACAATTAAGGAAAATACGGCACGACTTGCAGCACAGAATCAGAGACCGGCATCGGCCACCCAAAAGATGCTCACCACAACAGATACATGTAAAACATTCGCTTAATCTACGGCTATAATGTCAGTAATTCATTTTTTAAACGCTTTGCAGCTCTGAATAGTCCAGCGAAACCGCGCACAACCGCTAAATACGATCCCACTAATGGAAATCGGACAGTGAGTGGAACCAGCGGCATTATACCACGCCGTTCTACCACACTGTATGAAAAGACTTCATCGACGGAGAAAACCAATGTTATTCCTGCAGAGACAAAGTACGTACCATATAACAATTATTGCCATTATTTATTTATTTACTAGCCCTTGCTTACTTTTGATTTATTAATTTATTTTGTTGTATTCATTTTGCATCGTATTGCATTGTTACAGCTTAAGGATCAAAGATTCTATTACTGTTGCGGTGCTTTGTCAATTTATTATATTGTAATCAGAGATTTTGTAGACATAAATTAGTTTGTCAGCTAGGGATAAGTTCTCAAAAGTTACAAGTTATTATTTAATATCTTAGTTAACACACACACGAAGTAACATATTTGTTTAGTCAACATATTAACAGTCAGCAGCATAGTATAGTATATATTGACTGTTCTCATGAAAGTTATATTTGCTTGTTTTTTTTTGGTTTTTTTTTTTTTATTTTATTTGATCTGTTGCAAAAACAAAAAAAAAATTGTTGTATACTTTTTAAATTATTTATTTGAAATCCCTGCTGGGTGTCTCTATTTCTGTCTATAAACGTATATCTTTGGTTACGAAGTACTCAGTATTCAAATGAAATAACGAATTAAAAAAAAACAACAAAACTATTTATAATTGTCTACATATGCGTAACCCAGCAGTGGATCTGCAGCTACCGCTGGAAAGGGTCACACTAAAAGCGCGTCTGTCTCAAGTCCTAGACCCTCTACAGACGACTGCGTATCAGTATCAAATGACCTTCTTGGATCGAGGTATACACATCGATAAGTTTGAAATGAACATACGAAAAAGTTAAACATTTTTTTGTTTTTCAATCAATTTGATTTATTTTTATTTTACTGATTGTGGTTCTGTTTGAATCGGCCTCTAATTATGTTATTTGAACATCGAAAAAAATTATATTTATTTTTCAAACTTTCATAAAGTATTTAGACATAGCGCTTAAAAATGACAAAAACCCCAAAGTTCTTTCTGAATTTTTTCTATAGACTTTTGAGAACTAAACACGAAAATATAATAATATAAGACTAGCAATTGGAATAGGTATAGTTTTGATTTAACGACGATGTAAGAAAAATAGCTTTTTCAAGTGATTGCTTATAGTCTGAGTTCTCGTTGCTCACACAGACAGATGGACATGTCTATATCGAATCATTTTGTCTTGCTGATCAAGAATATATATACTAAATTGTGTTTGCCACGCCTCCTTCCCTCTGCTACATCCCTTTTTAATCATTTAGCAAGCTTTTTTTATTTGTAATATTAAAATCGATGCTCTTCCTTTGCTGTATAAATTTCTTTTATAGTTTCATGACTGTGAATACGACTCATAAACCAAATCCATAAACAGCTTGCTAAAAAAATTTCAAAAAGCGCATCCATCCTAATTTATATTGGCTGTGACTTAAGAAACAGTTCTCTTAAAACATTTCATCACTCCCGTATGTGTACTATGTACATATGTTTGAATATCTCTCACATTGACTTTTCTCTGCATGCGCATGATGCTTTTCTGCTGTGCGTCTCAAAATTTCAGAATTTATTTAGGCTCTAACTTCGGATTGCTGTAATGGACTTTTCATGACTCTGGTGCTCTATCCATTTTGTTCTCATTCTGAACATCCGAAATTACTTTGTATATTATTATTATTTCTTTTATTTTGCTGTCAATTCTTGGAACTTATTAAGAACATTTTAAATTTTTTTCGTACTTTATTCCGCATATTAACCGTAATTGATATTTAAGAGCTATTCTTATTTGAATCTTTGTTTTTAATTTTATATTTTCTTAATGTTGACCATACACAACTTCACGTGTAAGGATAAAGCATGGCCAACATTTTTTTTAAATTAAATGCGTTCCATATTTCTAATTGAATGACAAAAATAACTTAAATATAGTCCGTTGATTTTTTAATCAAAAATAAATTAAATGTAATTTCTGTAGACTAGATTTAATTAACTTTAATACAATTGTGTTCTAAAGTCAGAAGAAATAGAACTGCAGCTAGTTGGTCAATATTTTATATACTGATATAGGTATATGATCGCTTGCATAACTGAAGTCTACAAATTCGATAGACCCAAAAAATATATTAATTTAATTTGATACCCCATGCTTGGTAAGTTCATTAAAATATTGTTTTGAGTAAATTATTGTCATGAATGCATAAGAACCAGTTCGCCTTGTTGTTTAGGAATATCCCATTAGGGACTACTTAGACAGTATGATTTCGTGAATTGGTATTAATTGTTATGTAGGAAGAATATTATAAATATTAATTAAACGAATGGTACTTTTACCTATTTCTGTATTTTAGATTGTAGATTGTAATACATTATAATTTTAGTTTGAAATCGCTCTAACATAATGTTTGATCAAATGAATAATGTAAATTTCTTATCTTTTCATGTATTGTACACATTTGAACATTAACGTTTACCTAAACAAAAAAATGTCTAATTTCTCGATAACAACTACACACTACATGAATTCATTCTCTTTGTGTGGCGTGATATATCCGCAATCTACAAATAACACAAAATATAAAAATTATAAATCAAATATTAAATTCACAAACGACCACTACAACCACCACTACCACACCACCACAACCACCTGCGTTATAACTGCAACAAAATTCCTCCGTCTTATCCCGGTTATTATTGCTCTACTATTAAATTTGGTTTATCAAATGCCCCGTAAATCCAACCAAACCGAATAAAAATCAAATGAAAATGAAAACTCAAATATGATTCGAAATTATAACTGAACCTTATTCGAATTTCTGCTCAAATTCAATTTGGATTCGAAACCGAATCGAACAAACTTTGGTGAGTGAAACTGTAATAACTTATATTAAGCGATATTTGATTGTGTTTATAATTATATAATTACGGGGCGTGGCACTGTATACACAAGTCAACAATACAATGAAAATTGTTTTTTTTTCTTTTACTGAATTTTAGTATGGTTGTACTTGTGAATGCATGACAGCTACGCTCCACCTTGCAAATTATTAAAATTAAGTGTGATTTAGTATACATACTTATTTTTTAAATTGTTATACTTATACTCATTCTTGTACTCGTAATTGTAATCATTGGCTGGCATGCGCGATAAAAATATTTGTATGTGCTTAAAGACTTATCAGTTTACATAATTATTTTTATTGTTTTGATTTTTTACGTTTGCTTACCTTCACATTCAAACAGCGGGAAGTATGACATGTGTAGCTTAAAGAGATTATATATAAGAATTGAATTCCATTCCCCTATAATGGTTTATTATTGCATGTCGCAAGCTAAATATGTAACTCATCATTTTAACAAATATAGTGTGAAAACGTAATATCTTCGTTCGTTGTGTTTCACAACTACCGTAATCAAAAGTCATAAGCATTCTTTGATGTTGTGGCACTTGTAATCACACTCATCTCTCTCTCTCTCTCTCTCTCTCTCTCTTTCGCTCTTTCAACCTCATTGTCCTGATATTTTACTTAATGTTAATACTTATTCCGTATATTCACTTTATATATGTATATGAAAATACATATGCTTAATCTTAAATAATGGCAAGTTATTGTTATCAAATAATAAGTATATGGAATCAATCGGCTTTTTAGACTTATAGATAAGCAAAGATAATCTAAAAGTATACTCATAGGTAGGTATACAATTTGCGTTCTCTTCGGTACTCCGATGTAACTGTTAGCGCAATTTATTTTGGGAATCACTGAACTCACTTGGCATGCTCTAATATAAAAAAGCTCATTTTTATATTTAGAAAACATACGTATACATATGTTTATTTTAATGTGCTCTAAGCAACTGTCCCACGAAAAGCTGTACGCTCAACTCTGCTGTATTATAAAAAGGTTGCCGTTATTTTTTTTACAGATGTGCGAATTGGTTTTTTTTAACATTTTCTTTTACTGCATTAATTATTGTTTATTTTAAGCGCTTGTTTTTTTTTTTTTTTGATTGAAAGACTTATATGATTTTTCCCATTCTTTTTTCTTTTCATTTTGTTTTTGTGTTCTATGCATCTACATATGCTTCCGATAATTTATTGGTTGTCGTTGATTGGTGCTGTTCTCAACATAAAACGGATAATAAATCAAACTGCTTGATTCGCGCTGTCTTGTACCCGCCCGTTCACACACATGTATCTGCCCTGTAAATTTGTCGCCATTACATAAATTACACGTCTGATAATTTACCAACTCCATTCAATCCACATCAACAAAACTTTTGTTTTGAATTAAAACGAAATTAAAATTAAAATTGAAATCAAACCAAATTTGAAATATAAACTGATAATCCAATAACGATGTTCATCACTCACACACTTACATCACACACTCACACATATTTTCAATTGATACAAATTTATAATGATATATACTATAAACAAAAAAAAACATTCATTCGTTTTTTCAAAATAATGCAATTCATTGGATTTGAATGTGTACACAAACATTCTTCAACTACGAAACTGAAACTCAATGATTTGAAATCCATTCCATACGCATACTTGTGCATATGCATTGTACTTGTGTACATGTGTGTATATATAGTCTGTTCGATCGACTTAGAATGGCATCGGCTGTTAAATCAAGCAGACACTTTCCAAGGAATGTTCCGTCACGTTCAACCTTTCACTCTGGTGAGTTTTTTTTCATTTATTTTTATTAGTTTTAAATAAAATACCTTAATTTTACTCACAACTCTACTAAAACCACAGAAACAAAAAAGATAACGATAACATTAAACATTTAATAGTCAAATAATAAAAGCTAATTTCGTTAAGAACACTTTTTTTTTTTTATCATTTAAACAACATTATTGAAATGATAATTTGTTTGTATAAACATTGTTCCTACATGTGCACACACATTCAAAGCAACCCAAAAAATTTAAATAGTTACAAATTATTTCTCGTCTAAGTTCGCTTCTCATTTGCTGCATTTTACCTATCTTAAATGTTTGAATTATGCACGTTTTAAATAAATGTATAGTTATGTTGTGTTTTACTCTATACAACTAATAATTGAAAAGAAATGTGTATAATAATGTTATAAAACATATGCCAAATTCACAATTATATAATACAATGTATATAATATTAATATATATATCTAAATATTTATAAGATTAGAGTATTTTTAATGTACAGTAGAGTATAGTACCAGTACAGCTGCTAAACGAATAATAGCACCACTATATTCAAATTATATTTAGGACTATATTTAAATTCAAAACAAAAATATGAGGGTGGACGTTTTTAACGTTATTAGCAAAATATTAAAATCAAAAAAAAAAACAAAAAATTGAGTGATAAAAAGATTACCGAATAAAAGTTAAGCGGTGCGAACTTTTTTATACACATTAATTTTTTATAAATATGTCAGTGTATAAACAGCGGCCTTGGAAGGTGCTTATGCAAATATTAAGTAATTAAAAAATATTAAAAACTTTGAAATAAATCACAAATACGCTTTGTTATGTTTTCGAGCGATGCTGAAAATTTCTCAACGATCGGATAAATAACTTACGAATTATTTAATTTTAAATATAGACTGCGGGCTGTGCTTTTTGCGCCATAGAAAGTCAGGAGTTCTGACGCTTAAGCGAAAACAAACTGTGACGCGTTGGCCGTTTTGTTTGTTTTTTGATGCACCTTTTTTCTTGTTTACCTAGCATTCTGCATACATTGCATAAATTAAAGTGAATTGTTTACAAAGCACTGTTTATTCAGGCAATAATCGTCTGCTGCTGCGGGTCTCTAACTTATTTTTGAGCAGTATAAGACTTCGAAAGATACTCTATCAAATTAAATTTGAGTTTTGGTAGGTTTTCAAATACTTGCACATGACATACATACATACTTTTGGTCAACTCCTCTACAGGTGTTACTGCTTAATTTGAACATGTTGACCAACTGGACAATTCTCATTAAATAACTTTACTGATCGTTTACGTATAACGGTTAAAGTAGTTAAAACCAAGTAATACTTAACCCAAGAATATGACAAAAATATATGTTTTGACAATTATTTAATTATTATATTTTTTTTATTTAATTACACTTACTGAATTATAGCTTGAGGTGCTGGATTTTTGATAGTAAAAAAATAAAATGTAAAAGTGGTGCTATTATGTATGTCATGTACTGTACATTACTTGAAAAAATATAAACCATACTTATAGCTTAAAAGTACACGATATTTAGCATTTATACAGTATTTCTATGTAAACTAATGAGCTAGTACATAGATTGTATGTTTAAGGTGTATTGGATTGTGTGCTAAAACTAGATATTATTATAGGTCAAACCAGAGCACGGAACAATACAGCGTTAGAATACTCGGGAGCAAGTGGAGCTTCTGGAGATTCACCGCATCCGGGTCGCATGAGCTTTTTTTCAAAACTTTCCTCACGTTTTAGCAAACGGTAAGTGTTTAATTTATTGTATAATAAAATAGAGATACTCGTTTCTGTTTTCATTTCTTCTGTTAACGAATAGTACAAGAAAAGCAAATGCAGTTTAAAATCCATTATATATATTCTTCGTTTATTTTATATAAATTAAATCAATAACAAAAATGCATTTTTTAATTTTTCATTTAATTTATTTTTTTTTTTTTTTGCTAGTTTTCCTTTGTTTCTATATTTTGTGTTCCACAAAGCTCTTATTTTGCATTAAATAGTTGCATATCTACACATACACAATATAGAATATGTATGTGTTTATGTTTTGTACTATATATCCGTTTTGATGAATGATTGTAAGGTGCGCCAGAAGAGCCCTTCAAATCAAAGAATTCATAAACTACCAATAGATACGCATAAGTCTTCGATCCTCTCCACCACTACTTCCACATTTAAGATTAAAAATACATTTGTTCTATTTTCTTGTGAACCAAAACAAGTTTGTAAGAAACAAATTTACAAGTTTAAAGTTTTAACATTAGAAATTTTTTTTAGCATTTTCTATAATCCAGAATCTTATTGATATATCAATTAACCCTGGTTTTCCAAAAAGTTTTTACTAGTTCTGAACTGTTTTTCAAAGTGAGAGTACAAACATGCACAAATTATAGCTTTATAATTAATTGTAATTTATTGGAACTTTAAAATGCGCTCAACAACTTGAGTTAAAGTATGAAGATTTTGGGGAGTAGTGATTTTGCATGCTATGAATGTATTTCTTTATTATTAAATCATTAAATTTTTAATATTTGTTTTTTAGTTTCCACTAATAATTATACATTTATGTTTTGTTGATGGAATTTGTTTGTTTATGTTATGTTTTTATTTATTTCACTTTAACTAACAGTCTTCAAAACAAAAACGAAAAAAAAAACACCAATAATAAATAACGAATATATAATAATGACAAAAGTACATAACAAACATAAGGAAAGTATGTAAATACCATTGAGCACACAGAATACTTTTACATGTATATTGTGCGGAAACAATTGAATTGGTTATTAACTGATACATAAATCAGTATTATTAGACATTATTTAGTTACATACATATCTAATGACTAAAAACCCCCTTTTAATAGGGGTAAAATAACTAAAATATAAATAAAAAGAAGCTCTGATCAGCTCAATTCAAAGATTCGGATACAAAACAAATACAAAACTACGCATACATACATGCATACATATACTGTGACAACGTGTATAAAATTATGAAATCATACTTGTTACAAGTATGCGTGCAGCATATAACCATATAAACAAGATCTGTCTGTTCCTTTAAAGGTTATCTATATTTCTATCAATCTCACGCGCTCTCCGTCACTCTTGAGTTTTTTCGCTTTTATTGTGGCCACGCTTTAGTTTAACAATTACATATGTATAACCATCTATTTTTGTATATATACATGGATCACCCCATGCAATTAGGAATCCATCAATGTTCTTATCGATTATTTTTCATTTGCAGTCAACTTAAAATGATAAATTTATTAAAAAAGCAACAAATAAGTAAAAAAAAATCTTGCGTTTACTTTTCTTTTGCAATTTCGATTATAGTTGAAAGAGAATACTATGTTTTATTTCCTTCCATTTTTCCGTTGTTTTCTTTTTAATTCTTATCTGTCTTTTTCACTTCATTTCTCGTATGTTTTTCACCCATTATTAATATTTTTTCCAGCCGTGAATAATTTGTTTAAATTTTTTCTTTAATTTTAGGCCAAACCAGTAATTAACAAAACAAGCATTAACTACTTCTTGTTAATAGTTCTAAAACTGAAACAAAACGATTCCCCGTTATGTAAACTCACGCGCATGACGGAGAGATATACAGATATAAACAGAGATACAGAACAGATCAGATCCCCAGACACAGATCAGATCAAAAATATCACTGAAATCACAGATATACATTAACAGATCAAATCGGATCGTTTCAGTTCGTTTCGGTTCGCTTCCTACTTCCGATTCGTATCCCCCTCCATAAAGAACATCGATAACGTTGAGTTCCGTTACGTTAAAAATAAAACCGAAATAACTAAATCTAATGCAAAAACACAAAAAAATACAAAATAAGAAGTAAAGTTAATAAACAAAAATGCGCGCTTATGTTTTAAATGCATACGATTATTATTAACTAATTATACATACACATTTATACAAATAAAAAATACATGCACTTATGATTACAACTATAAAAATGAGAAAGAAATCAATAAGCGGAAAGAAGGAAAATCATAGAAAAACCAAACAAGAACAATAAAATATGCGTTGTTTTCATTTGGAAGTTCATTAAATTTAAACAAGAAAGAAACCATATTATATAAGAAAATTTTTTAATTTCGCAATCTATAAACTATTACTGCTATCCACTGCTATCACCCTACTTCATTTTTGTCTAAGTGCAATGCTACCTAAAATATTATTAATATTAATTATAATAATAATAATTAATAATTTCTTCACATCAAGAAAGTATATAAATAAATAAAAATAATAAAGAAATCACCAAAATAAATACAGTTGAATTGAGTTTAAATCTATGAATTACAATTAATGAAACTCTGTACCATGTATGTATGAAAACGTGTTTGTATTTGTATTTTAACTGTTGCCGATAATCACATACAATCTAAAAAATAATATAAATAATACATTTAAAAACATTTATATATACAATATACAATATATATATATATATGAATTAACAATTTTGCAAGTGACCATTTTATTTGTACAAATAATTATTTATAAAGCGTGTTAGCGGACACATTCAGTGGTCTGATTAGTTATGTATATTAAGTTAAAGAAATAACATAATTAAATAAATTTATCATTCAATTATTTCACCACCAATTTTGTATGAAAATCATGTGAGAATTATCAGAAATTAAATTAAGATTGTTCGAAGCGAACATGAATTTCACTAAATAAAAATGTTTACATGCTACTAGGCTACTAGGGGTTACAACTGTAAAGGTACATGATCATGATTATATCATGATCTCAACGAGTAAAATGTATTGTAAGATTAGTAAATTGGATTCTCGAAAGGATTGAATTGGATTGGATTGGAATAGCCGATAAAAGTATTGCAAAAAAAAAAAAAAAACAAGGATCATCTCTGGTATCAGCTTATTATAACTGATTAATATGTGTATATACACATATTTTATTTTAATTTTTAAATAAACGAAAAAAAAATTAGTTTGGAATTGAAAAAAACTATTACAAATATTGTTAAATCTAAATGAAATACAATTTTTTTTTAGTACGAACACTACGGAAGAAGCAGCTAAGCCGCGAGTTTTACGTTTCACCTGGTCCATGAAGACAACATCCCCGTTAATGCCCGATCAGATAATGCAAAAGATACGTGAAGTGCTTGATCAAAATAATTGTGACTATGAGCAGCGCGAACGGTAATTATTTTGAGTCACTATTTATTTTATATACATGCAATTATAAAAATTTTATACATTTTCATCTTATTTTAGATTTGTGTTGTGGTGTGTACATGGAGATCCCAATACAGATTCATTAGTACAGTGGGAAATTGAGGTTTGTAAGCTACCCCGACTCTCTTTAAATGGCGTACGCTTCAAACGTATTTCTGGTAAGTAAATAAAATTTTGTAAAATTTCTTTAAAGAAGCATAATTTAAAATTCTTATTTTATTGCAGGCACTAGCATTGGATTCAAGAACATTGCGTCTCGCATTGCTTTTGATCTACGCCTGTGACTCAACAAAACAATGAACGAGGCCATTTCAGCCACCGCCAATGACACAACCACCTTTACTGCCAACCCGCATATGACCAGAGGCAGCTGCAAGTTATCCCGACAGAGTCATCAGAGATCGTTGCGACCTAGAAAAAAAGTTACGAAAAGTGATAGACAACAAAAGCGCGTTACCATCAATTTTTCAAACGTACTTGTCCTTTACCTCCAATGAGACCTTGAAGTCACATCCTCCTCATCTTCTTGAGGATGGTGTAGAGCTCAATCCCATTGATCTAATATTAGAAGAGGATGAAGAGAGACCCAGTGTCTCTGTTAAATCAGTATCAGGAAAGTATACAGTTGCTGGCTCTGGCGTTAGCGAAGTATGCATTGAAAGCAAATCGGCTGGTGTTTGTAAGCTGAAGTCGAGAAGTGACAGTGGCGGTGGAAGTCGCTTGAAAAGAAACATCAAGAATACAGGTAGCTTGATAGTGCGCAAATTGACATCAACCTCCAGGCATGCAGGGGAAATAGACCGCACAAATTAGAAGCCATCGGTTTAGAAAGGACAGGATGACTGGCATAATGATAAGACGATATGTATCAATACTAGGAATAAGGACACACCAAACACCAAACAAAATGTATCAATGTTCCGCACCACAACCCTATGAATACATAAAAAGTATACATATACATAAATTATAATAGCAATGGGGCTTAACGGGGACTCATAAATAGCTGTTATCATTTGGCTCCAAGCATAAACTAAAATACATACACATAGACAAACACAAACATAAAACAAACACATATACAAACAATATACACACAGTGACACCATAAATAACTAGCTTAGAATCTCAAGTTATTATTAAAAGGTTAACATTTATTCATTGATCTAACGCGTATTAAATATATATTATAATAATAAAAGCAAAATCAAGAACAATCACGCAGTCAACATTTAAACTGATATCGTTCATGCTAGATATCATTAATGCTAGACCGCATAGTTGAAGGGCATACACCGTTTTAAATTTAATAAAAAGAAAATAACTGTAAAACTGCATTTTTGAACCCAGTGGCAATAGTGACGACGAATTAAAAATATGTTATAAGAGTGTAAAACCATTTGTATATGAATTTAAATTCTTCTTTTGGAGCTTGTATGTGTAGGTTGGTGCTTTTATCAGATTTTTATTGTCAAGTATTTTAAAAATAGAATCAATCGTCTTTTGAGTTTGCTCACTTTTGAAATTGCACTTTTGACGGTAACCAAACCAAGAAACATTTGAGAGTAAACATACTCATTGTACGCAGTGTACAAATATAATAGGTAGATTGCCTTCGGTCTTTTCTAAAAACCTTATGATGTTTTAAATTTTTTTATTAGTTAGTGTCGCGAGAAATTTCGTTTTGTTTTTAAGTTTATTCACCAGTCAAAGATAGCAGCTTCAAATATATACGAAGAGAGTTGCCAAAGTTAACGATATATGGTACTAAAACTGATTTGATACGACTAGAAAGTGCCCGTAAGCTGTAGAGACTTAAAGCATATTTATATATTCTCTGAAAAAACTCTATATACAGTTATATAAACGGCAAGAAATCTGTTATAAAAAAACATAATTGAAAAATACAGATATTAAATGTGTTATTTATAATCAAACAAAATAAAATATGCAAATCCTACAAAAACAAATTTTTTTAAAAACAGTTTTGAAATGACTGCTGTAAGTATATAAGTTATTTACTTGAGTTTTGTTCTTGTTTATTGATCATATCAGACTAAAAGCTAAGAACAATGAATTCTTAAATGTGATAATCTAATTTATTTTCATTTCAAAGGTCCCAGTATACTTGAGATAGTGAATTCTATATTAAATAACTTTGGTTACTGCATAGAGGAAGAAAAGTCTGTAATAGTGACGGACCGATGCTTCAGTAGGATAGCTGCCTTCCAAGATAGCCAAAAATCAGGTTCCTGACCTTGTAAGCAAATGTAGCAAACTAGTAAAATACTTTAGAAAGTCTTTTGCAATTCCAACCTATTCCTCTTACCTTAAAAAGTCTACCTACCTTAATGGGAAACCATTTACTATTTATTAAAGTTATTGGAACATAAACATAAAAATAACAGCCATAATCGAAACAATTAATGTAAAAAATATATGTACTTTCAAGAATTCCATTTTTTAGAAAATTACGGAAATGTTTCACTGCGGATACAAATGATAATGACTGTATGTGGTGAGTCGCTGGCAAAAATCAGGCAACTTCACCCATAGTAAGCACATAAATAAGTGCACAAATTTAATCCAGCGGCCCACTGTAATCGATCGTTGCAGCTGTGTTAGAGAGTCTGTTGTCGAGAGATCACTGTAAGCCATGGTAGAATAATACAAGGTAGCGGACTGCGCTCTTCGATTTGAGTGTTTGGGTACTCCAGCTGTCCGGTACCTTGTATTATTCCACCATGCCACCAAGCCGTCTGCACTGATCACCTTTAGAACACAAGAGTTTGACGTTTTTTATACACTTTGACATTTTTGTAAAAAATGGAAAAGGGTATATTGAAATTGTGCAAATGTATGTAACAGGGAGAGGCTTGGCAGACGCATAAATGATAAATCATTCTTGATCAGCTCGACGAGCTGAGTTGATATAGCCATGTCCGTCTGTCCGTCCGTCCGTCTGTATGAGTGCTTGTTCCTCAGCAACTATAAGAGCAGTGACGAAGCCAAATTTGGATGTGTGCGTCCTATATCCAGGCACTACGCTTTTATTTACTTTTTTTTTATTTCCTCCCCCTCCTCCCAGAAACCTCTGAAATATATAGCGCAAACTTGGGTCCTTCTTATCTCCAAGTGTCGATCTTCAGATAGATAAGAGTCTTAGTAAAGAATCTGAGAAATAAGAGATGCACTCATTGACATATTGGCTGCTCCAGTATGTTTTGCGATTGTGAAAATTCAGAACGGATACGTGGGATAAAAAACTAGAAGATTGAATAGAACATTATCAACTGGTGGTATATTGTAGCAGGGGCTGCACGTGCTGACGCGGGTCTCCAACGAAACCTTGTCTCGCTAGAACACTGACGCAGTGGCCGGGCACCGTCGCGTTGGCTGAGTCGCTCTCTGCGTGCCAATGCAGCAAACCAATCCGTCGAAAGGCTGTGACAGCGCGTCCGGTCGATCTTTTGTGTGCTGATATGTGTTGTACGTGTACGTATGCTGTGTTGCGCGATGCTCCCGTGTCCACAGGTTAATGTAAGAAGCAAGTTGGGTTGTACGATCACGCGAAAGCTGTGTTAAACCCCTGATCCCTTATAGTGTGTGTGGACTCTATGATGCTTGAATTTCTGATGGCAAAACACTCATTTCTCGTGACACATTAATTGAGTTCACACGTAGACGCACCTCGTCTGATCTTCAGCCGCCTGCATGATACGATTCAGCTTGTCTGTAGCATCAGATGATCATACACTAATGATCTGTAGCTGTTGTCAGTCGGTATACGCTCGATCACTGTGGCTTGTCAATACTTGCTGATTACTGCTCCGAATGTCACGTAAGTAACGCAGAGTGGAGAATGTTCCAGCCTATCCTAATACTCGTCTTTCTTGGAATTTAATGTGGAAAACGTAACATGCTCATAATTCTTTATAGTATTGAGTTATCGCCTGCTAGTTGTATTGATAAAACAACATTTAATGTGTTAGAATACAATACTATAACAACAGCGTGAGGAGTAGATAGAATTAAATGTTTAATGTAGCAAAGGAATAAAATCAACTTAATGAGTTGCAGGAAGGGATGTTTAAGCGACTCGGCCGAACCAAAACACTGTAAAGTCATTGGCACCAAGACGAATCACACGCTAGGAATAGAACAGGTCTACGAGCTTTCAGTATCTTCTCCCCAGAAGCGGAGATGTCACGCATGATTAGTATGAGATCGTGTGGCAGCTTTCTAGAGATCGCAATGCAAAAGTCACTAATTTAATCCCATAAAGAGGACATTACTTGACACAACATTCTCAGAACTCGTGGCACATAAGACGCACCGCAGCTAGTACTCTATATATCCTCTCAAACTCGCACGATTGCATAACAAAGGCTAATGTCTCAGTGGACTAGAGTTAGACATAATGGCCTCGCCATTAAGTAATACATACATAACCTAAACTAATCATTCTACACGAGCTGATCGTGTAAGTAGTAATCAGTAGTATTAGAACACAATACAGGTTTGGTGAGCGTCATAATTAATAACTTGTTATGGTGTAGTCCATCCGGCTACTCGTCGAGTATATTCGCGGAAGTGTGAAGAACATATAAGATAAAGTATAAGTCTAGATACGTCATCTTAAAGCCAGCAGCGAAAGGCAGCTCAACGTACGCGTCTGCTAGCTGTTCTCAATGCCAGCTGTTGTGAGCTTTGGTGCGTTTAAGCTCAACAGTTAACAAGCATGCTCAATATTAGATACTCAGTAGAATTATCTAGCGGATTTTATGATTTACCGCAGACGTCTGCGTGCGTGTGCAAAAAAGACATCCTCCAGCTGCGGTTCTTTAGTGGAGCAGACAACCAGATTATATGGAAATGACGTACTGGCGGCTATTCGGAGCATACTTAAATCGTCTCAACACCTGCATCGTCTGAGTGTCTTAAAGGATGATGCGACTATTAGAGGCGATATAAAAGACACATCGTAGATGTTGCGCTCGAGGTTTACACGGCTCTTTGGGCACCACTAGAAGAGCACTTCGCCACAAATATGGGACTAGAGAATCGATGCGGCTCCAGCTGGTACGAGTCTGCTCATGCTGACTTAGACAATGCAGGTATACAAGCAGCTCTTTGTTGGGGCGAGGGACTCGGAATGTGTCAGTTGTGGGTTGAGGACTTATTAGTGTACTCGAGTGGTCATGTCAACGAGCTAGAATACGTTCTCTCAGGCAAGATAGCTGGTGAAACCTGGTCTACGTGGTAGGAATGTCCTCTTTGCGGTTACATCATTGTCCGGTTAGTCAAGAAATTTGAGATTAAGAGCTCTTGGGGTTGCGCTACCGTAAGAGAGCAGACACGTAGATAGGATGATGAAACTGTGATTATACCAAGTCGATCAAATTTTACCTTGTGATCTTATTGTTTTGCGATTCAATAGTGTGGACACTCGAGGCGCGCTTGATTCTACATAGTTGAGCTGTATTGAGCACGTCGATCGACTAGAGCGCAGAGCTGGTATCAGGAGAATGGCATGAGACATAAGACGAGTGATGAGCTGCAGTTATATAAGAGCTCGCTCTGCACGAGCTGTCAAGTCTTGTAGTGACACTGCGTATCTCTGTACACTTAAAAGATTCAAAGTAAATAGAGTACAGTGGAATGATTTAAATATAGATCGGCACACTTTTCTGTGAGTTAATATGCTTGGGAGTTTGATGCTTGAGGAGATGGCTTCTATGTGAGATGATCAATGGTTATCAGAATTCTAGGTCTCTAATACGCTGTGTGATAAAAGTACCATACAGTATAGTGATATCATCAGCTGTCTAGTGTTCTTGGAAAAAGTTTCCACATATTTCAGTTTGCGCTCTGAATTTTTAGTCCCATGGTTGCTCAACTAGACCTTCTAATGTTACAGGCAACGCATTGTCTTATCTACTTTGCATCAATAAACCCCAAACCTTAGAGGACTCCGAGGCGCAGGGATTATCTCCACATAGGTGATTCTTATCGTGATTAAGCGGGCTTTTTTATCTAAGCCACCAGAATACTGTTTGCGGAGCGCGATCGTTCGAAAAGAGTGCTCTGCGTCTTAGTCTTCGTAGTGTAGTGGTGGCGTGTCCCACGAAGAATTCTCAGATCATTCTCACGCTCTTCTCGGATGGTAAAATGGTACGTGAAGACAATTCATTTTCCTCCTAGACCTGCGCAAAGGTTCGGATGTCGTAAGAAGTTACCACTGTTCCAAAGCAGTGATATCGCTCTTGTGCAAAGTTATGACTAAGATTTGCGGAAAAAAAAGTCTATCACTCGCGCTCGGCCGTGCTAAGAATAGAACTGACGAGCTTAAGCAAAGGTTTCTTTTTAATTAAAATAACTCAGACTATTTGAGACTATGACCTTGTGGCTTAAAGTATTTGAGCGTGAAGGCTATGATAATTAGTGACCCCTCAATGGGGGATCTCCGCTATGATAAACCTAGTAAATTCGGCTGTGAAAACCCTTTATTGTCAGTTACACTCAGTGGTTTGTAAGTTTATTATCCAAACATGTCGACTTGGTTGAGTTTTTATCTCGCAGACACTATTTTCTTATAGACCGTGAATCTCTCCTCTATGTCATAGGCGCTCTCGTGTGGCTGACCCTTGCATTTTTCGCCCTGCGGCGAAGTTGATTTTCTCGTTAAATATTCGCACGCACTACGCGGCTGAAACGGGTATATTTTTCCATCATACTAAGTAAACTAGCTTACTCACCATTTTCTATAAGTTTTGTGTGCCATTAGTAATTTGCAGCCGATAGCACGCGTTGAGTCAGCCTAAGTACCCTGCTCGACACTCTCGCGGCACCTGGGCTATTCTGCAGTGTGCGTGTTAGTTCGCTCCCACTGAAGAGTGAGACAGGGCTGTGTGTGAGTAGGTGGGGCGGTACTTTGTCATAGCATAAGATAATTATCTCCAATGCTATTGACTGTCGAATACTCAGAGAGTTTGAAAGGCGGGCTTCGTTTATCTGTCTAAGATTGAATACCCTCCTGGCTTTAGCCTATGCACGGGAAACCGCTTCTTCTATATGAGTTAAAAGTCGTTGGCACTTGGTGTATATATTCTATGAGAGGTGACTAAGTAACTTATACACTTGTCAAACAGTGCATCGGTTGTGATAAAACTACGCTACTATGTCTAGGTCTGTGTGTTGTAGAATATTAGCTTGTCGCTAATACCCCTTTCGAACTTCGGGCACCTTGCTATTTCTAGCAGTGTGCTGTGTAGTCGCTCCACTTGACCATTAGAAGTGCTGTGGAGTGGTGGGGCGTTTACTATGGCTACGCCATAATTATTCTCCAGCATGGACTTGATGATCTCGGATTTGAAAGCGGGCTCGTTATCGCAGTATATCTGCTTTGCCTGCGGGAACACGTTCATTATCATTAAAAGTGGGGCTTTGGTATCTTCTATGGTGCGGTATATAATTTGTCAATGCATGTGAAAAAGTACTTTTTGTCGGTTAAAAAAATGTCGTTAAGCTACATTTTTCCAGTGTGTGAAGGGATTGTCGTTTTGCCAAGTTCCTGCTTCATTGGGTGTCTGTCGTATTTCGCCTTGGCGCAAATCTTACAGTTAGGACCACCTCGTTTGCTATTTTGGTCAGTTTGTGAAAGAAATATTCTGTCATGATGCTTCACATTTTCTTGAGCGGTTCTATGGGCTCGATTGCTCAGTAACCATGGCTGTTTTCCTATCATTACTGTGGAGAACGTCGGTAACCAATTTTTTGCCGTGACATAACTTGGTGGTAGCGAACCTTTTTATGAGTTCATGTTGCATTCTGGTGAAGACCGGCAAGGTACCGTTTATGGCGTTGACCACTTTTGGGCTTACCACAGATTTCATTGTTTCAATAAGGTCTTCTTTATTCGTAAAATTTATTACATGCCGGGGTTTTCCGCCGTAAAGTATAATACAATTTGATTTCGGAAGCCGCTCAACGGCTTATGAGTATAAGTTAGCGATGCCTCGCTGTGGATTGTAGCCGCGTGTGATTCTGTCTCTTCACATTGACCGTTTAGTGCATTTACGTTTTGGCGCGACAGTGCGTCGGCTATGAAATTTTTCTTCCCTGGTTTATAAAAAAGTTTGGTCCCTGTCTCATCCACTCGCGTTCGGGTTACTGTTTGATACCGCAAACATCAGTGACTGTGAAGATATTTATGCCCTTTACCCCACACAATGGCTGGTAGTTAACGCTCGTTAGAAGCGTAGTTTAGTTCTCTATCTTTTAACGTAAGCTGAAGCGTCTGTGTCCGGGTTCATTAACATAACATCTTCTGACGCCAATATGTTTCTTAACTGCTCAAACGCGTTGCGTCGGAGAGTGGCTTCGCTATCGCTGCAAAATCATTAATGAAGCGATAATAGCTCGCCCGCCTCAAAAAACCCCTAATGTCGAATACCGATTTTATCTTTTCAGGATTTATTTTTGCACCATTTTGTGTCACTATAAAGCCAAGGTATTCAACGCTGTCTTTAAAGAATTGCGACTTCTTTTGGCCCACGCGATTGTTTTTCCCACCTGCTCTAGCAAAACATCATCGATGCTGCGCTGAAAAATGCTTCCTGCATTTTTCAAACCGAATGGAAGTCGGCAAAACTCGTAACTCCCAACATTTTCACGATCGCGCTCCGCCAAAGTTATCTGGTGGTAGCCGGCTTTCAGATAAATCCTTGTGAAGTATCTGGCTTTACCCAAGTTTGTCAGTATCAAGGAAATGCTTTGCATAGGGTATTGTTCGGTAATTGTTTTGAGATTGAGCTTCCTAAAGTCTATTATCAGACTTTTTTTCTGTTGCCTCTTTCATCAATGCCTTCTTATCAACCACCCACACCGGATTGTGCTATAGTATTATTATTATTGTTTGGAGTAAGTGCGCTGCGACCTAAAAGGTCTATTGTGCCTCCCACTGGTAGATGAGTTAAAGTTCCCTGTTCAGCCCTATTTTGTGCAGAAAAGCCAAAATTTATCCTGGTTTCAAGTTCCTCATCTGTCTTGTGTCTAGGGTAGGAATCCCCAACTTATTAAATCTTACTCTGCAGAGCGCAGGACATTCCTCCAGTAGATGCTCTGGAGTTTCGTCATGCTCTAGACATAGTCTACACAAGGCATCGTCCACAATTTTTAGCTTGTGTAAGTGCTTGCGCAGTCTGCAATGTCCCGTTAGGAAGCCTGTAACTATCCAAAGCGAGTTTTTGCTCAAATTTAGACACTCGACGGTACGTTTCGTGTCATAGCCGCCCAGTAGTCTTTTACTGTGTCTGGCTCCTACCGATTTTTCCCACCAGATCTCGCTCTCCCGCTGAGTTTCTAGAGTTATGCTTCTGTTAACATAACTTGTCCCAAGCCCACAAAAAGGCTCTGGTCCCCAGAAAGCAGAGCTTGCTCCCTTCCTGGCTAGTACGTCAGCAATTTCATTTCCCGGAATACCGGCGTGGCCCGGGACCCAGTAAATGGTCACCCTGTTGGTTCTACCCAACTTGTTGAGTGAGTCTACATTGCCATACTAGTCCTGAGACTACCTTGTGCGCAATCAGTGATTTGATTGCTGCTTGGCTGTCCGAGAAGATGGCAATGTCCCTGTTTATATAGCCTCTTTCCATGTTGAAAGCTGCACATCTGTCTATAGCGTGAATCTCCGCTTGGAAAATGCCTGTATATTTTCCTAGCGGCTCGTAATACTTGTATTTGGGTCCGCAAACTCCTGATCCTGCCCCATTTCCCGTGAGTGACCCATCTGTTTACCACCTAGTGGCATGTGTTTTCACATTATAGGTGTTAGATAGGCCTTTCCACTCTGTCTTATTACTTATTTCAGTATTAAAGAATCTAGTGAAACTATATTTGGTATCTGTTACGTCCTGAGGGAGTTGTGCTATGAGTGTAGAGGTGTTCCTTTCCTCCCATACTTGCACACTTCCCTGGATTCTAAAACTTGCTCTTTTCGCACACTGCTTTATGTAGATGTGCAGTGGTGGCAACCCAAGTAACACGTCCAATGCTGTGGACGGGCATGTGCGCATTGCGCCCGATATGCACGTGCAGGCTAGTCTCTGAAGTTTGCTCAGAGACCTTTTCGCACATACCAGTTTTGTTTGCTCAGCCCATACCACCGCACCGTAGCTAATTATTGGTCGTACCATCGCTACGTACATCCACATGAGTATCTTGGGGGAGAGACCCCAGTTCTTGCTAGAAAGAGCTCTACAGTTCATTAGACCCATGGTTGCTTTCCTGGTAGAATTTTCTAATTGGCGTTTCCACTTTAGCCTACTATCTAGTATTACCCCTAGATACTTGACCTCGTTGGAAATCTGTATTGTCGCATCTCCGATTTTAATTGGTTTCAGCGATTCTAGTTTGTATCTATTGGTGAAAGCAACTATAGTGGTTTTGGCTGGGTTTATATTCAGCCCCACGCTTTTGCACCATTCCACACTTAGTTTTAGTCCCAGCATGACCCTTTCACATAATGTGTGCTCATATTTTCCCTTGCAGACAATGGCGATGTCGTCGGCATAGCCTTGGCATTCAAATCCATTGTCTGAAAGAGTTTGAAGGAGCTCGTCAACTACTATGCTCCACATGAGTGGTGATAGAACACCACCTTGTGGGCATCCCCTTGTAGTTTGGGCTCTGACTGTTAAGGTACCCACTGTCACCTCTGCTATCCTGGAGTCTAGTAAGCGTTCTAGCCACATCACTAGTCCTTTCTCTACTTTTCTTTTGGTCAGTGCTCTCACTACTACGTTATGCGCCGTGTTATCAAAAGCCCCCTCTAATTCCATGAAGGCGCCGAAAGCAATTTCTTTAGCCTTCACTGACCTATTGAGAGAGCTCGTGAGCTCTACTAGCGCTGATTCAGTAGATCTGCCTGCTCTATATGCATGTTGACTCTTATGTTAAGGACGTTCTACTAAGTACGTAAGCCTCATGTAGTTGTCCACCACCTTTTCAACGGTTTTGAGTAGGAAAGAGGTCAGACTTATCGGCCGAAAGGATTTGAGTTGAAAGGGGTCTTCCCTCACAACCTTTGGGAGGAAGATAACTCTGGCTACTCTCCAGGCACTAGGTATATGCCCTAGTGCTATACTGCCCCTAAATATTCTGATCAGATACGGCATTAGCAGCTCCAGTCCTTTCTGTAGATGTATCGGTGATATCCCGTCAACGCCCGGAGCCTTGTATGGCATGAATGTGCCAATTGCCCACCGTATCCTATGATCTTTTACTATTTCCGAGGCTACTTTCCAGTTTGGCCTTCTGGCTGCAGTCCATTCTGGTTCCCCCAGTTTCCTAACTTCTTTCCTCAGCTTCTCTAGTTCCTGACTCCACCAAGGGTTGTCCTTTCTTGAGGTCACTGCCCTCTCTGGACAACTCTCATGGTATGCATCTTCTATTATCTCATTTAAATCATTTGTTAGATTTTCTAATTCTCTGTTTGAGCCCACTCTGGAGTTGACTCTAAGTCTCTTCAAGTTTAGAGCGAGAATTTCCTGAAACGCCAGCCAATCAGTTCTTTTCGGGTTTCTAATCTTATTATTGAAGGCTAGGCCCTCCTTAATGTCGAATAGAATTATTCTATGGTCCGACATTGACGGCTCTTGGGATACTCTCCAGTTCTGAATAAGCCCGGAGAGTCCCTGTTGCCTATCGTTAGGTCCAGGACCTCTGCTCTGCTCTTGGTAACGAACGTCGGTTCAGACCCGACGTTTAAGACGCTTAGATCTGTTTCTAGACAATAATTGAGAAGGTACTCACCCCTGCTATTATCTTCTGTGCTGCCACACGTTGTGCTGTGTGCGTTTGCTTCACACTCCAGCAAAAGTGGCAGGTTTCTTCTCTTGCAGTGGTCCACCAGTGCCTGCACCTCAGGTGGTGGTGCCTTTGCATCTTCTCCCGGAAAGTAGGCTGATGCTACCAGCTTTCTCGGACTCGACCCGACAGTGATCTGCACTGCTACCAGGTCTTTACTGAGAAATTGGGAGAGACAAGAGTTTTATGTTTTTATTTAGTCTCGCGACAGTCTGCTATTACCTGCACATTCTTGTCGTTCAGACCGCAGATTCTTCCTCTGACGGTCCACGGCTCTTGGACGAGCACCAGCCCCAGGCCCAGCCTGGTAGTCAACCTCGCTATGTCAGCCGAGGCTGCCTTCGCGTGGTTCAGGTTGACTTGTGCCACGCTGGTGCTCTCCATTCTATTAGAGGACTGGTTCCTCCTCCGACAGCGCTATACTATCGTCCAGGCTGTCTGGGACGAGCGTCTGCTCGTCTTCGGATTCGCGTCCCGACTCTCCCACCTGTAGCCCTTCCAGGTCTAGGCCTCCCAGTGGTGCGCTGTCAACCTCAGCCTCGAGTTCATCGGGGACAGCCACTTCGGTGCTAGGCCCGGCTGTGGGTGTCGCTGGCGCTCTGCGCCCTTTTTCTTATGCAGCCGACATGGGAGCTGGCCAAACGGTGCTCAGGAGCATATGTTCTCTGTCGCGCAGCACACGTAACGCACGCGCTGCTCTTAGCACCCAGGGTCACAGCTTTTCCCCACTTGTGTCAGTGCATTTGAGCACCGTCCAGATATCCGGGAGAAGGTCAGTGTTCTGACCCTTCAACAGATCCACGGACGTCTGCTCCTCTTCGTCTGCTGACCGCGGTAAGTGAACTGTAATATCCCAGTTTCCGGAAGCTGCTCCCTATATCGGTTTTGAGCTGCAACTCCTTCTACCGCAGCAACTGAGCTCAACTGACTTGGTGCACTGGCGTAAGACATCACTCCATGCCTACCTGGCTTACCAGCCCCGGCATGAGTTAACGCCCTCGAACGCAACTTTGATTAGTGGTGCTGGCCCGGCTACCTGAGGCTACGTGCGTTGCTCACCTGCATCGCATTCCCGCGACCTATCGGTCGGTCCGTGTGGCAGATTACCACCACCCACTTGGGGTGTGAAAACCACTGCCTCCCGTGGAGTGCTGTGCCTAGGGGGCGAGGCCCCGCTTGGGCGTGGCATCTGTTGGGTGGAGGGTACTTGCCCCTGCGCGGTTGGAGGTTACCAACCTGGTCCAGAGCCTCCTCTTCCATCCGCTTTGCTATCTGTGTTGCGGTTAATTCCCGCCTTGAAAAGTGTATATTTGTTTTATTGGACATATAGATCCCACGAGTGTAGGGGAAAGAAGGTCCGCCGTGCCATAGCCCCCATTGACACGGTAAGGCCTACACACTCATCGAGGCCAGGTATCGATGAGGCTCCGTAATAATACAGTCAGTTAACCCCGACTGCAAACAAGCCAATTAGCACGGGTCGCATGACACTCTGGCTGGTTAATTGTATTTATGTGAGAACCACCCCATAGCTTTTTATGCTTCCCCTCTAGCCATTATACGGACATGGAGTCATCTGGTCACTAGTCCCAGATGGCTCTATACGCCGCTTCTTAGCTAGACACTGCAATACCAAGACGAGCAAGTGATACTAGATCACCCGGTAACAATCCGGGACAATGCAGTGTCCATTGCCCAGCCGGCACCCTCGTGGAGATCAGCTAGAGGATTTTCGCCAGCTATATTAGTTGCGATTATGAAATTATGACAGTTTTTAGGAGGTTTCTCATTTCACTAACTACAAAATCCTTGACACCCGCAGGATACGGATACAGCTTGGAATATACTGCCTCCTTGTCTCCTATTCGGATTGTGGCCACGACTGCAGTTTGGCAGGGACTCGTTAGAGTCTGCGAAGCTCCGTTTGTTTCTATGCAGCATAGCTAGGTACTCTGCCCTGACGGCGGGTGGTGTTTCAATCACACAAGGTTGTTTAGGTTGAATAGTTTTTTAGGTTGACATCAGCACACTGGTGGTACTGTAATGCCTCTGAAGTTTTTCGCACCTTTAGTTTGGCTTCTTTAAAGGAAGTTCCTATAAGCATAGGACTTCTCCTGCCTGCTTTAGCAGGTCTAAGCTAGAGGTGGAGAACAATCGATGGCACTATCGACACCATCGATGGCAGCAGACACGCTCGATAGTGGCCCAACCACTATCGATGGTTCCATCGATAGTTGGCGTCTCAAGAATTAATAAAGAAACGCCTTTCGATTTATGAGCAACGAACAGTCTGCAGGATCACTGGATACTGGATCCACGCTTAAAAAAAAATGGATTCCAGCAAAGCTCAAACGCTGAGCAAGCATCTTAATTTTTTGATAAAGAAACTGCTTAGTCTGCCCGTCGTGAAGGAAACTAGCTCCCAGGACTCATTCGATTTTTTGGATGAGCAAGCCTTGGAAACGCTCGAGCGGATGCCATTTTAACTAAATGGCAATATCTCAAGAGGGCAATTGCCAGGTTCTATATAATTAAATACATTACTTTTATTTCAGGTGAATCAAACTGACTTTCCGCATTCTCGAAAGGCGGGCCAATTTGTTTACGAACGGCGAACCCGGTTCAAGGAAGAAAATGTGAACACCCTTTTATTACTAAACTTAAACTTTTGGCCAAAACAAGCAACAATTTCTTAAAAAAAAATTTGTTTAAGTCGGGCGATAGTATCGTCGACTATCGATCGCTCTATCGACACTATCGTCGAATATCGATGGCGCCCACTATCGATGGTTCTCCACCTCTAGTCTAAGCTAATGATCACATCGAAGGTAGACAATGGTTATACGAAGTATGTGTAACACCTAAGCATAGACAGCGTTTTTACGATATCTGTTAGTAGCCTTTGTGGCTTGATGTAGTTTTTAGATGCACCCGTGTCTATTAAAAATGTAATTTTTGGCCCCACTAGTCTTCGTCGAATAAACGGTATTGTCACTTTCATAACCATGTTCATTTTCGCACTTGATCTCACCAACCTCTGCCTCTGCTAGGCTTGTACGCCTTCGAATTCGGCTAGACTTTTGACCGCATCGAGTGGCTCGTTACAAAGGACCCCCTCTACTATGTCTGCATCCTCATAAACCTTTAACATCGGTGGCTCAAGGTTCGTATTTGCAAGCTTCGCTTTCGGCAAGTTTTTGATCTAGCTACTCTCTCTTTCTGTGTTCATCGGCTTGCGGAGCCAGTGCGCTGCTAACCACAGCCTGAACTATTGCCCGCAGCTGTTCTGGGTCTATAGTGCTTTTTTGTGCAGTCAATGGAGTTTCGGACACCTTTAATGTTTCCAAACCCCCTATTAGGCGCGCTGTCATAGTTTTCTTGATGGGTTTCGTCTGTGTTACTGTCGTTATTCTGCATAGAAGCCCTAACTAACTAGCACAGATTGGGTCGAGGGGCAACATAAATGTAACGTGTGCAGAAAATAAAGACAAAACCAGAAAAAAAAAAACAAACAACAACTCAAACAGCATTAAATGCATCCGCTTAAGTTATTATTGTCTCTTTTACAGAACATGAAACCGGCACAGACTGGTTCAAAGTCACAACACAAATACAAATACTTTTTTCCAAATGCAAAGACTGCAAAAAATAAACTGCCCTCAGCAATAAATGTATCGTTTTCGTTAAACAGAGATTTATCTTATGCGCGCAAAAATAATTTTAAGCATGAAATATTTCATTTTATTATAGATCTTGCATCATTTTATTCTCACAAATTACTTAAATTTTTTTATTCTAAGATGTAGCGCTGCAGTTTCTCTTGCTGCTGTCGTTGGCCTGTCCTTTTACTTTTGTGTTGCTTGCACGCAAAACTTAATTTGGTTATTGATTGTTTACAACAACAGATCTTTGCTGTTTGTTGTAATTTTTTTTTTTTTTATATACAATTTAAGTACTTTTTGTTTTGGTTGTTAATTGTCTACAGCAACAGAGTTTAGCTGTTTGTTGTATTTGCACGCACTGTGGGTATTTTAAGTTGGGCGCCAATTAACTATTCATATACTAATAAGTATTAATCAGACAATGATTAGCGTAAAAATTAATTTGTATTAAACCGATGTGTCTCTCGCTAAATCAGAATTAATAATAAATGAAATGCAAATCAAAATCTTACAGCTAGCTCTAACGTCGCAGGCAGTCCCGCCACGATACGCCGACGTCGCTCCCACGGTCAGTGTAGGAGTTCATTCAATCTAAAGACCCCTTGTAGATGCCCTATGGTCTCAAGTAGAGTTAATTTATTATTGTCGGAGGCTTAATATATGTTTATAAATGAGTACACAAACTTCACTTAACAAACTTCACTCTTTATTCACCGAACGCCGAAACAGAACTGACCGTCCTGCGTCGCGTCCTCTCTTTTTATACACTTTGACATTTTTGTAAAAAATGGAAAAAGGGAATTATGAAGTTGCTCAAATGTATTGTAACAGGGAGAAGGAGGCGTGGCAGACCCCATAAAGTATATTCTTGTTCAGCTCGACGAGCTGAGTCGATATAGCCATGTCCGTCCGTCCGTCCGTCTGTATGAGTGCGTGTTTCTCAGCAACTATAAGAGCTAGAGCAACCAAATTTGGTATGTAGTTGCTCCTATATCCAGTGACAACTACGATGTTATTTTTTTATTTCCTCCCCCCTCCCCCGCAAATCGAAAAAAAACATATATAATGTGTGCATGTCACTGCGCAGCTGCAGCTGGCCTACCACAATGTATGTATGTTTATGTTATTGTTATTGCGTAGCTCGCATTCCAGAATGTACATCTGTATGTGCATGCTGTTGCGTAGCTCGCATAACCCAATGTATGTATATAAGCAATGTATTGTTATTGCGTAGCTTGCTTGACCCTATGTATGTATGTATGTACATGGTATGTGCAGGCAGCTTGCCTACCACATTATCAATATGTAGAAAACAAAACTAAAGACAGAATAATATATTGAAAACAGTGATGTTTCGACAAACGCTCTGTTTGGGGGTGTGCTCGTACTATATGTTCAAAGGTATGGTATAGTTGCACATTTACAATTATTTAAAACGGTAATATATTGCAAAATAGCCTGTACTGGTAAGCTAATTAATAACAAAACTCTTTACTGTGGCGGTTGTGGGAGCTGTACAAGTGCAGTAAGATTATAAACACTTGCATTTGTCGAGAGCTCGATTCCTAAAGCAAATCTTCTGGCCGCATTTAAAGTATTAGTAAAGCGGTATCCTAGTTCAATCAAAATGCAAAAAAGGCATATATAAGCCTACTGGTCTATTACCAGTAGGTTTCGCCCCTAGCTGCGCTCGCTTAACGAACTCCGCCAAACCCCAGTTTTTGCGCATTAAACAGTCAGCTGATTAGGTCTTCTCTGAAATAACATTTTCTCCCGTATTTATATGCGTATGTATGTGAATTTATATGAATGGATGTATGTATGTAAGAATCAATTTCCTTTTTATATAGTAGGATCAGAAGCGTTTTCCTGCCTAGGAATGCAGAGGTTGGGCGGTGATATTTACAACACGATCTTATCCAATTTTTGTGACAGATTTTTTTGAATTCTATCTATATATATATATATATATATACTCTATAGCAGACCTATCGAACAAGGTAATCCCTTTGCATACTGTTCGCATAGAGTGGATTAACTGCACCATACGCGTGCAAGATCCTGGAGATGGGCCACACAGCAAGCAGATGTCGGAATCCTGTCGACCGGACAGATTGCTGCATCAGGTGCGGAGTTGCTGGCCACAAGGCGGCGGCCTTTAAGAGCGACCACGAAAAATGCTTTATCTGCAGCTAGAACGGCAGAGCCAACACAAGCCACCAAGTTGGGAGCAGTAGATACCCGCTGGGCAGTAGCAGTCAACCATGAGCACAATGAAGTTTGTACAACTTAACCTCAACCATTTTGTAGCGGCGCAGGACCTGCTAACGCAGTCAGTCCGCGAAGCAGAGTCCGACGTAGCGATACCAAGCAAGCCCTACCGGATTGACGAAGGACCCAAGTGGACTTCCGACAAAGCTACACTCTGGTCCAGCAACAACGACAAAACTCCCTTGACCCAAATGCACTCGTAGGAGGTTTCTGGGTATATTCTGTATACCTTGCCCCAAACCTTCTTCAAGAGTTTGGAGCCCAGATTCTACCATCGGAATGGTTAGTTGCGTAGAACATGTAGCCTCTTAAATTGAAACCATATTTGTTTGTCAGATGTGTTTCTGACAGCAGCATAACGTCAATGTGTTTGTCGAGCAGGAATTAAAATAACTCAAATTTATGTTGTGAAACGCCATTAGCATTCCAAATGGATATACATACGTAGGGAAGCCATTGATTATGTGGACTGATGTGATAATAACATTTGTATCAAGAGGCTCTGATTGCGCAGTAGATCTTGCATAGTTGTCCGCATAAAAGACATGAACTCCATAATGCTTTGTTGTAGGCTAGAGAACAGTATCTCAGGGTTATTTTGTTGGTTCTCCATAGGCTGGTAA